>NC_044044.1:39730881-39816034 GCF_901765095.1 Microcaecilia unicolor
CTGTAAACATTGTTGGGACTTAAATGAGGTAATACACAGAGCAAAACACCAGACACAATTATTGGAGTTTAATATGGAAGTTTATGGGTTAAGATAGAATTTTCTGTTATCTGTTATCAGACTTCTATTGTATAATTGCTAGTAATGCATTTTCATTTATAACAATAGTTAATACATAAATGTTAAATACAGAATAAGTGTTATATTACAACATTTGATGGCTGTACGTAATGTTGCTTGTTTGAAGTGCTGTTCCACTGTTTTGAGACTGCTATGCTCAGGTGGATTTGTACTTTTGGAGTTGTCATCAATAAAAACTGTTGAAAATAAAGAAGACCAGGGTATGTTTAAGAGGAGCAGCATATTTAAGAGCCCCCCCCCCCCCCCCCCGAGTGTATACCCCCCCCCCTCCCACATTGCTATAATGGTACTATATCCACTCCATTTTCATATGTACTTTTGTCAGTCAATCACGGTCCTTCTCCAGCAGATTGCAAAGTTGGGAAACAATCGCAGATATTCAAATCACAGAGTCTATACCTCCCCAAGTTCACAGAGACTATACGTCCCCGAGTGTATACCCCCCACATTCCAATGGGTTATTATCGTCAATCCCACCATATCAACCTACTCCCTTATTCCGCTGAACTCTGATTCCCATTATACTTCCGATCACGATCCATTATTTTTACCAATCACGATCCATTATTTTTAATTTTGCTGGATATAAGAGACTAAAAAAAACCTGTAATTTATGTGGACGAGTCTCTCCTTCATGACTCGCTGTAATTTATGTGGACGAGTTTCTCCTTCATGACGCGGGCCCAGTCTGTGCGCTCTTTCCAGGTGAATTCTCCCGCCAAATCTGGAAGCTCCGCCACCTCCGGGATCCATCTTTCTAGGACCTAACTTAGGTCCTTTTCTCCTAAGGACTCCAGGAGGCCATCAGGAGCGATTTTCGATCTCTTCCAGCTTTTCCTCCAATGTTGCTATTATACGTTTGTGCAGCACTGGGCTCTCATCCGAGAGAGCTGCTGCACCGCATCCTCCACGCTTCCCGCTGCTGCACTTCTCGGAGACATAAAGTACATCCAAAGTTCGTTATCCAGAGAATCTACAAAGCCTCCCAAAGCCCGAGTTTGCGATCTAACCTCAGCTGCATAGTAGCATTAAAGTCCCCTGCCATTAGCAACCTTACCCCCCCCCCCCCCCCCCGCACAAAAGTTTGCAGGGCTCTCCGAAGGCGATCAAAAAAGACATCGATGCTCATTTTCGTGCGTAAACACAAACCAAAAGTATACTCCTCCTGTTCCAACATTACGACCCCCAGGATCTATCTTCAAATACAAGAGCTGAACCTGTACATCTTTAGCGCCATGCACATCCGACGCATAATACAATTGGATATTAGAGGATAGCAAACCAAACCCATCTTCCCCCCACAATTACAGAGATGAAAGGCAAAAACCTGTAAAAATTTAATGGTATTGTAAAATGTAATGGTATTGTACATTATTAAGGCTACAGAGGGCTCAGGGGCCCTCACATGTGGGTGACTCCAGAATGTTTGCAAGGGGCAGGTTTGGGAAAGGTGGGTGGGTAAGGATTACACGCACCAATCTAAGGTCCACCACTCTTGGTCCAGAATTGATGAGATTGATTCTTTAAGGCCCGATGGAGATCTCGGACCATAATACGATCTAAGGGGAGGGGGGGAGCATGCCAACCAGACACTGGAGATTTCCTGCTTATCCTGTGCCGAAGGAATGGATCCTCAGGAGCTTAGTCAAGATCGGGAGGCGGGGCTGGTGGTTGGGAGGCGGGGATAGTGCTGGGCAGACTTATACGGTCTGTGCCCTGAAGAGCACAGGTACAAATCAAAGTAGGGTATACACAAAAAGCAGCAAATATGAGTTATCTTGTTGGGCAGACTGGATGGACCGTGCAGGTCTTTTTCTGCCGTCATCTACTATGTTACTAGCTACTATCTGTATAAAGAGGCAAATTAAGTAAATGGTCTAGTTATGTAGACACGAATCTGGCCTCGGGTGACTCACCGGTGACATTTTGGGAGGCCTCAAAAGTGGGGGGGGGGGGGGGGGGGGGGGCCTGTTGGATTTAAAACTTATTGCAATGGCATGCTGCCTGCAGCATCTGTCCGATTGGTTCCGCTCGAGGGAGTTCTCCTGTACTGAGGTGGAGACTTCCCTGATGGCGCCACTGGGGTTTGCGTATTGGCTTCGTGCGCCGTCAGAGGAACCGCCGGCGCTGGGGCCATATGGGTATATCCCCCCTATGGAAAGCATGGAAATGGCTGGCCAAGACGTATAATTGGAATAGCACAGTTTCACCCCCATTAAAGGTAATTTAGCGTTCCCGGAAGGGGGGAAATCTGCGTTGTTCACAAAGTGGGGGGGCACTTGTGGAATTCAATACTTGTTTCAGGTGTGAAGAGTTTGGGGTTAGGGCGGAATGATTACTTTTCAGATTAACCACTATGTTAGAACATTACCTGTATCTGCCCTCACACAGGCTTACTTTTCACCAGCTTTCTCCTTTTTCCTCCTCAGAACATCCTTCTTCCGGCTGGAATGCGGCAAAGAGATCAGACAAAGAAAAGTCCGACGGGGCCCCTCGACCGGGATGCCCTCCTACAGCACCTTGAGAAGGAGGCCTTGGAGGTGAAGGAGCGCGAAGACCTCGTCCCTTACACTGGAGAGAAACGGGGTAAAAGGGCAATCTCACTGCTTGGGGGAAAAACGATGTTATACAGAAATGCAACCGCGTTTTTTATCACTACTGCTCTGTTAGTGCTGGTTGAGAGGGAGCAGATTGACTGGCTACAGGTCCACTGAGCCCCTCTATCCTCCTCCTGTGTCTCTCTGTAAGTGTCCCTGGGGGTGTCTAAATTGTTGTAACTGGTTCCCTGCACCAGTCACTACCTCTTCTGGCATGGGACTAAAATTCAATAGGGTTGTGACCAGCAAAGCATCTCAGTTCCTAAAGGGTCATTCCATGCCAAGTGGTCTAAACCTTCCCACCATCATTTCTCCAATTTTATTCAAATTTTATCTGTTGCGCGAGAGTCAGGTGTTACAGACCTCAAATTCTGGGAAACTTCGTTTAACTGCAGTAGTTACAGATCTAGACCTCCTTTTCTGAAAGGTTGTCAGTCCATGAGCGCACAACATTGAGCAAAATGCCATTTTGGGGGTCTAATAAAATCCAAACCTATGGCTAAAGAATTCAAATCCTGTACAGTTTTTGATGCTAATTCCGATGAAATACATTTTAACATTATGGATGCAAAATCGTTAACTCAAAGTGTGCATCAAAAGTAGTCGCGACTCACTGGAACATATTTGGACCAATATTCAGACCGCAACAACTTCCATGCAAACAAAGATACGGACGTGAAATTTTGAACAAGCGGTATGCTTGTGCTGGACATAATACTGCCAGATTTGCAACTAACCAGCATCTATAACCGCCCTGCAGGATCTCCTCAAAGTTGGCACTGTCAGCGCAAATGGTAAAATGTACCAAAGTTCAAAGCCAATTATTCAAAAAAGAGTCTGCCTGAATCAGCTTGTGAACAGTATCGTCTGAAAGAGAAAAATTGTGCTCTACATCACCGATATGTTTTTGTTTTGCAATACATTAAGTAGCCATTTATCACGTCAAAGTATGATATATTTAGTAAGCTTGATGCACTCAAGACTCAATTTCCTAGAAATGAAGAAAAATAATAGTCACTTTAATAAAAGTCGCTGCTTATTTTTATTTATTTATATCCCACGTTTTCCCACCTTTTTTTGCAGGCTCAATGTGGCTTACAATACATCATGAATAGTAAAGATATAAGAAAATAGACAATTATTGCAAAAGAATCTTGGGTAACATGATAATGATAAAACATGATAGTACAACAACAAGCAACATTGTAGGACGGTACTGAATATATGTGGAGGAGTGTTCACGTGTGTTGATCTTTGTGGTATGTCTTGTTGAAGAGATGGGTTTTCAGTAGTTTGCGGAAGTCAGTTAGTTCGTAAATTGTTTTTAAGTTGCGCGGCAGCGCTTTCTACAATTGTGCGCTCAAGTAGGAAAAGGTTGATGAATGCATTAGTTTTGTATTTTAGACCTTTATAGTTGGGGAAGTGAAGATTAAGGAATGTAGTTTGGCCAAAGGTATCATCATTAGGTTGAATGTTGGCGAGAGGGGGGATACTCCGCAATCAGGTGTCCATGTGGCTGATGTGATCGAATTAGAGATATCGCTTGATATGAGCATGTGGTTAGGAACCCTTTCTGGACATGTAATATGTTCTTACCAGTTGCAATCGTTTTGTTTGAAGTGAATATCAAGCAGGAGATTGCCACAGGCAAAAAGCATACTCCTCTTTAGACATGTCGAGCGCATTCGTCAAACGTTCTTTCCTTAATTCACCACTACTACTAACATTTATATAGCGCTGCTCAAAGAGTACTACTACTATTTAGCATTTCTATAGCGCTACAAGGCGTACGCAGCGCTGCACAAACATAGAAGAAAGACAGTCCCTGCTCAAAGAGCTTACAATCTAATAAAGTAAGCAAATCAAATCAATTAATGTGAACGGGAAGGAAGAGAGGAGGGTAGGTGGAGGCGAGTGGTTACAAGTGGTTACGAGTCAAAAGCAATGTTAAAGAGGTGGGCTTTCAGTCTAGATTTAAAGGTGGCCAAGGATGGGGCAAGACGTAGGGGCTCAGGAAGTTTATTCCAGGCGTAGGGTGCGGCGAGACAGAAGGCGCAAAGTCTGGATTTGGCAGTAGTGGAGAAGGGAACAGATAAGAAGGATTTATCCATGGAGCGGAGTGCACGGGAAGGACGAGTGTGGAGAGATACTGGGGAGCAGCAGAGTGAATACATTTATAGGTTAGTAGAAGAAGTTTGAACAGGATGCGAAAATGGATAGGGAGCCAGTGAAGGGTCTTGAGGAGAGGGGTAGTATGAGTAAAGCGACCCTGGCGGAAGACGAGACGGGCAGCAGAGTTTTGAACGGATTGGAGAGGGGAGAGGTGACTAAGTGGGAGGCCAGCAAGAAGCAGATTGCAGTAGTCTAAACGAGAGGTGACAAGGGTGTGGATGAGGGTTTTGGTAGAGTGCTCGGAAAGAAAGGGGCGGATTTTACGGATGTTGTAGAGAAAGAAACGACAGGTCTTGGCAATCTGCTGGATATGAGCAGAGAAGGAGAGAGAAGAGTCAAGGATGACTCCAAAGTTTCGAGCTGAGGAGACAGGGAGAATGAGAGAGCCATCAACAGAAAACGGGGGGAGCGGGGAGACATTACGGGCAAGGGAATTACAGGGTACAGAGGAACAGGGAAGGAGGAGGGCAGTAGTGAAAAGGTGAGCTTTCAACATAGATTTAAAAAATTAGGTAAATTGCAATAGTCCAAGCGAGAAGTAATAAGAGTGTGAATAAGGGTTCTGGTGGCATATTCAGAAAGGAAAGTGCAAATTTTGCTAATGTTGAAGATAAAGAAGCGACAGGTTTTGGCGATTTGTTGAATATGGGCAGAGAAGGAGAGAGAGGAATCGAAAACTCTAAGGTTACGAGCTGAGGAGACAGGGAGAGAGCCATTAAAATAGATAGAGAAATGGGGGAAGAGGGGAGGAGGGTTTAGGGGAAAAATGAGAAGTTCAGTTTTAGCCATGTTTAATTTGAGATGGCGTTGAGACATCAAGGTAGCAATGTCAGACAAGCAGGCATAGATTTTGTCCTGGATTAAGGTTGAGATTTCAGGGGTGGAGATATAGAATCCAAGCGAGGACAGCGTATCGAGGAGTAAGGTGTGGTCAACAGTGTCGAAAACAGCAGACAGGTCAAGGAGGATGAGGATGGAATAGAGACATCTGGATTTAGCCAGAAGCAGATCATTAGAAACTTTAGCAAGAGCAGTTTCAGTTGAAACCGGATTGAAGTGGGTCAATAGGTTGAGAAGAGAGAAAGTCAAGACAACGGCGGTGAACGACACATTCAAAGTAGTTTGGAGAGGAAAGGGAGGAGAGGACAGGGAGAAGGGAGATGGGGGCGATAGATAGTTGGAGGGGACAGGTAGGGGGGTCAGGTGAGGGTTTTTTTTAAGGAGTGGAGTGACTATAGCATGTTTGAAAGTCGTAGGAAGAAGGAGAGGAAGGAGAGTAGGGGGTGTGGACTAAGGGACAGGGAGATGGAGGGTTTGGATGAAAATTCAAGGTTAATCTTACAGATTTTTTCATACAGATTTTTTTCATTGAAGTAATCAGCTAGGGTCTGTGAAGAAAGAGAAGAGGGAATAGGGGACGGAGGAACTTTGAGAAGAGAGTTCAGTGTGGCGAAGAGAAGTCGAGGGTTAGAACCGAGGGAATTAGTCAAATGGGTGAAGTAATCCTGTTTGGCAAGTGAAAGGGCAGACTGAAAGGAGTTCAGCAAGAATTTGAAATGAGTGCAGACTGAAAAGAGTTCAGCATGAATTTGAAATGAGTGAAGTCTGCAAGGGTACGGGATTTAAACCAAGAACGTTCTGCTGAGCGGGCGCAAGAACGAAAATAACGGATTTTAGAAGTTAGCCAAGGCTGGGGTTTGGTACGCCTAGTAGGGCGGGCGTGAGAGGGGCAAGAGTGTCAAGAGCAGAGGAGAGAATAGTATCGTAGGAAGAAATAGCTTCATTCACAAACTTAGGTAAAGTGGTGGTAGAGAGAAGGTTAGAGACACAAGAGGATAGAGTAGAGGGGTCGATAGCTTGAAGGTTCCTAGAGGTGGGGGATGAGATTGGGTGGGACTGGGGAGGAGGGTGCTTAAGATTGAAGGTCAGTGTAGGTGATGGTCGGATAGGGGGAGATCAGAGGAATTGTTGGAGGGGAAGCAGTTAGAGGAGAGGATAAGATCGAGACAGTGACCATTATGGTGAGTGGGTGCAGAGGAGGAGCACAGTTGAAGATTGAATGAGGATGTTAGGGCAAGGAATTGGGAGGCATAGGAGTCGGATGGATCATCAACGTGGATGTTAAAGTCGCCAAGGATAAATAGAGGGGGATGAAGGATTATGAAAGAAAGAGAGCCGGGCGTCAAAGTCAGTGATAAAGGATGGAAGAGATTTATCAGGGGGGGGGGGGGGGGGGGGGGGTGATAAATGACTGCTAGACGGAGAGGCAAGGGAGTGAAGAGGCAGATAGAGTGGACTTCAAAGGACGAAAAACAGAGAGACTGGGGTGGGAGAAGAGGTTGAAATTTACATGAGGGAGAGAGCAGAAATCCAACGCCACCGCCGCCGGCAAGGCGAGGGGTGTGTGAGAAAAGATAGCCGCCGTGGCAAAGGGCTGCGACGAAATTAGAGTCATCAGGGGAGAGCCTAGTTTCAGTTAAGGCAAGTAGATGGAGGGAGCGAGAAATGAAAAGGCCATGAATGTAGGGAAGTTTATTGCAGATACAGCGGGCATTCCATAGGGCACAAGAGAAGGGTAAGGAGGAAAGAAAGGAATAGAGATGAGATTAGAGAGGTTGCAATGTGGTCTGCATAAGTAGGGAGAGGACTGAAGAGGAGGGCCAGGATTGGATTGATGTCACCGGCTGAGAGTAAGAGGAGTTAATGAGAGCGGAGGAGGGTAGGAGAGGAGTGGCCACGAAGGCCTGAGGTACTCAGGTAGAATGGGGAAGGTGAAATGGAGGAAAGAAGGAGATGGAAGCATCGTCGAAGGCAAGAGGTACTCGGGTAGAATGGGGAAGTTGAAATGGAGGGAAGGAAGAGATGGAAGCATCGTCGAAGGCAAGAGGTACTCGGGTAGAATGGGGAAGTTGAAATGGAGGGAAGGAGGAGATGGAAGTGATGAAGTCAATGGATGGGCACTGAGTTCCTGTAATGGAGAGAGGTAGGGGGTGAGGAAAAAGATTAGGAAGGGACAGGACTATGTATATGGCCATCTATAACGACTGAGGTACTATCGGGTGCAGCAATTGACAACCCCTCTCACAGACTCAACAGAAAGGAAAGAAGGGACAAAACAAACTAAACAACTAATAAACATTATCACAACCTCGACCCCAACTGAACCCTACCAACTAATACAAATGGGATACATAAATGCCAGATCGGTAGTAACTACGACAATATACGACTGGATCACAACAGACAATCTCGACTTCTTATTTATTAGCGAAACTTGGATCCATGACCTCAAACATCCCATAATCTTAGAACTATGCCCTCCAGGGTACAAAATTACCCACTGGACAAGGAACGGAAAAAAAAGGAGGCGGCATAGCTATTAATCTATAGATCCCAATTCACCGTCACAACAACAGCCGAATCCATACTTCCCCAACTTGAAACAGCTTCAGTTAGAATCAACCACTCTACCCCCCTACATGACCACCACCTAAACCTTATGCCAAACACATTTTATTTCGAATACATGTGTTTCCACCCAAAACCTCCTTATAGCAGGAGACATCACCTTGAGGATACAAACCTAACAAATGTATCTGAATGCAAGGACTTCCTCTGATCACTACAAAGCAAACCTCTCCCTCCACTGGCAAACAAAAGATTAACAACATAAACAAGAACAACGTACCTACACCACAAGAGGCAAAATAGACTTGCTAATATTCTGGCAACAATTCTATAATAACGAATGGTCAACACCCCCCGACTCCTTCCAGAAGTTGTGAATGAATTTTCAGGGCGATAGAAGAGTTTAGTCCTCCCTCAGCATAGCAGCTAATTCTTCTGTTTCTGCTCTACCTGTAGGAAAACCTTTTATTCCCAAACAAGCAAAACGAGAGATCCCCAAAGAGGAACAGATTACGCTGGAACCAGAGCTGGAGGAAGCCCTGGCTAATGCTACAGATGCAGAGATGTGCGACATTGCAGGTAATGCTGTAGTGTTGGGGGGGGGGGGGGGGGGGGGGGGGAAGGGGTTGCATGAGAGAGGGGTGTATATATGAGAAGGGCCGAGAATGTATATGAGGGTTTATGGATGTAGGCCCTGGAGTGAGGCGAGTGTATATAGAAGTGATGTAGAAGAGTCTGCATCAGCAATTAAGAAACAACTTTAATTAAAACAATCACATTTAAATAAACGAGTGCAGGAGTAGCCTAGTGGTTAGTGCAGCGGACTCTGATTCTGGGGAACTGGGTTTGATTCCCACTGCAGCTCCTTTTGACTCTCACACTTAAACCACAAATATGGGTTGTTGGGATGTATATATGAAAGGAATTGGTGGGATGGTGGGCTGAGTATTGGAGGCCAATTTTGTAGTAAACTAATAACTCCCCTCCCCAAGTTATCTAATGGCAACTGAGCACCCCTGCTTCTTTTTGGCTGGTGAGGTGCTGGCGGCCATGAGAGGGATCAGTAACCCTGACTAGAGCCCAACCCTCCACTACACATGCTAGGATTGAATTAGATGTGAGCTTCTTTCTTACTCATCTTCATTCCCTATTAGCGACCAGACTTTGTGTACATTGTAATTGTGATACAAAGTCTTTAAGGCGAGAATATTATAAGCTTCCGCTTATGACAATTCATCTGGTTTTCAAGATATCAACCATGAATATGCAAGATTTACCATATGCTGCCTCCATCGCCCTAAATGAATAATGATGATGCCTGACCTGGGCTGCTGTCGGGACCAGCTCATACCACACAATCTAAGAGGCAGCCAATTTCATACCCCGATGATGCCTCCCGTTTTCCAGTGCCTTTTTCATGAGACGCCCATAGCATAATTACTTGTGTTGGCTGCCACTTTTTTCTGGCCCAGATTACAAACGAATGACCTACAATCCAATCAATGGAGAGCACAAGAAAGTAAAGGCGAGGCACAGCGGCAACGTTCAAATTATTTCAGAGGGGTGGGAGCTTGGGAGGAAAAGCAGTTGAGAGCCGTATGCGATGGGCTTCTCTGAACAATCCTTTCTGGCGGGTGTTGGAATGAAATGTAGATATTTAGGTCAGGAATGCAGCAGAATTTTCTCAGCTGCCAGCTAAATTTAAATGAAGGTCATTCTGGGTCAAGGAGGATGGAACATGAAGGTAGTTGAATAGAAGACCATTACCTAATGGACAGGGTGACTGGCAGTCATAGTAGAAAGGCTCAGGGATGGGGAACTCTTATCAGAGAGGGTCAAAATGAAGTTACCCATTGGATGATGCTTTTGGGTAGCTAGATGTCACAGGCCCTGGTGAGCAACAACAGTGTGAGGAGGGGGTTGTACATGTCCAAACGGAAGAAGGTCATCTCCCTCCAGCAGATGCTCTCTGAGCTTTAAAAGGGCTTCTCATCCAGTGTGACCTGTGCTTGAGCTAAGCCCCCACCCCCTCCTATGGTACAGCCATACAAGCCACCGCCTTCCTCGGTCTCCAATTCCCACAGCTCAGCCACTCACTAACAGCAGCTGGCATGGCCCCAGGGCAGCTAAAATCAGCAACATCACAGCACAGGGTATCTGCTTACATCTACCCTGCCTGCAAAAGGGATTAAAATAAAAAAGGTGCTCTCTCCAGGGTCTCATGCCCCCCATATAGCGAGATCCTTTCTGCAAATGCGCAGAGGGCTGGAGAAACAGTGACCCTCTCACCTTGTTGAGGGTTTGAGACAAGGTATCTGTGCTCAGACCAAGCCATCTGCCTATAGAGTTAAATCCAATGAAACCCACCAGCAGTTACTGCAAGAAAAACTTTATACTTCCAAGTTTACCCTGTTACAGAGATTCTACTCAGCCAGAATTTATCGTTAACTACTTTCCTAAAAATTAGAAACTATTTTTCACTCACTTTTTAAATGTACTACCTGAAATGCAGATAGTCTCAGTGACGTTGATGGCTGATCCACCCTTTCTGCTGCTGTTGATTTCTTCTGGCTTCACCTCTAGAGACTGGTGTGTAGGCTTTACCTGTGACCAGTGCTGTCTTGATCATTTTCACTGTTTGATATCTAAAAAATAGTTCTTTCCCTTACAGCAATTCTGGGGATGTACACGCTAATGAGTAACAAACAGTACTACGATGCCATCACTACAGGGATTATTATAAACCAAGAAGGAATAAACAGTACGTACATTGCAATTTCTGTCCACCTGCAAATCCGTCCTCTCTACATATATAGCATATAACCCGTCATATGTTCATGCAAATATCCATCCACTCCACTTTGTCATATGTTCCCTTTACCCCATCCATTTCTAGCTCTATCCACTTTATCACAAATTCTGCACACATTCTGCTATCACTTCTTTCTATATCCATCCATACATTCACTTCTATGAATGAATGACGTGGTGGGTGGATGGATACATGGATATCATCCATCTCTATACACATCCACCTCATCCTGTATCCATGTGCCCATACATCATCCATCTCTCTATGTCCATCCAACTTGCCGTGCGTGCATCCACAAACCTGTCCATCTACCCCATCCTTGCTTCCATTTCTTCATTCATCAGTCCATTCTAAATGAGAGAGTGAGGAGAAGACCTTATGGTTAAAAGGTCTAACCACTATCAAAAGTTTGGAATACCATTCTCTGAGCAATGCAGTTTGTCACTGTCTGCGAGCTGACCTAGGTGACTTCGAGAAGTCACCTAACATTCTCAGCATCCAGCAGAAACTGTTATGTATACTGAACCTGCATACTGTGATTCTAAACTCAGGTGTAGTGCAACCAGACACATACAAACCTGTCCCGGATGAGCCTCCAAACCCCACTAACGTCGAGGAGACACTACAGAAGATCAAGAACAATGATAAGGACCTGGTGGAGGTCAATCTCAACAATATCAAGGTAAAAAAACATTAGTTTCACAATAGCACCTGCCCATGTTTTTGCTTGTGGTCACAAAGGATCTTGTACAAGGTTCCCAAGAGCAAGTACCATTACAAAATTAAAAGGGGAAATTTTTTTAAACAGCCTCTTAAAATTATTCCCTATTCCAGCAAGAGGATGAAGGTGCTTCTCACTTTAGAGGAAGAACTTGTAAACAGCAGGTTGCGAGAAGGAAGGGAGGTGATGCAAGACACTCACAGATATTTTCACTGGCCAAAAAGATGCCGTTTCTTTCTCTCTTAGGACATTCCGATTCCTACCTTGAAGGAGATCTGTGAAGCCATGAAAACTAACACCCATGTGCAAAAGCTAAGCTTGGTGGCAACACGAAGCAATGACCCTGTGGCTCATGTAAGTCTCATCGGTATCCATTGTCTTTTTCTGCTTTGTTCAGAACCCTTATTTTATCTACTACTACTATAAATCACTTCTATAGCGCTAGCTCAAAAGAGCTTACAATCTAAATCAGGACAAACAGACAGGACCAAGGACCAAAAAGGATAAGGGAAGGACAGACGGAAGAACACATAAGGAGTCAAAAGCAGCATCAAACACGTAAGCCTTTAGCCCGGATTTGAAGGTTTGAAGGCAGCCAGAGATGGAGCTAGACGTAATGGCTCAGGAAGCCTATTCCAGGCATAAGGTGCGACGAAAGAGAGAGGTGGCTGAGTGGAAGACCTGTGAGAAGCATGTTGCAGTAATCTAAGCGAGAGGTGATGAGAGTGTGGATGAGGGGGTTTTGGCAATCTGTGGAATATGGGCAGAGGAGAGGGAGGAGTCGAAGACGACCCCAAGGTTGCGAGCAGACGAGACAGGATGAATGCGTGTTGTCGACAGAAATAGAGAATGGGGGAAGGGGAGAGGTTGGTTTAGGTGGGATCAGGTGGCAGTGAAACATCCAGGTAGCAATGCCAGAGAGAGAGGCAGGCAGATACCTTGAACTGGATTTCTGCCGAGATTACTGGTGTGGAGAGAGGTAGATCTGGGAGTCATCAGCGTAAGGAGAGGTCCTAGAACAGATCCTTGAGGTACACCCCACTGACAGCAGGATAGAGGAAGAGGAGAAACACTAAAAGAGTATACACTAAAAGTACGCTGTGAGAGATAAGAAGAGAACTAGGAGAGAGCAGAATTCTGAAATCCAAGTGAGGACAGCGTATCAAGGAGTAGGCTGTGATCAACAGTATCAAAGGCATCAGAAAGATCGAGGAGGAGGAGGATAGAATAGAGCCCTTTGGATTTAGCCAGGAATAAGCTCAATGAAGACTAAATTTAGTAGTGCTGTTAGAGGACGAAAGCCAGATTGGAGTGGATCAAGAATAGGTTGAGAAGAAAGAAAGTTGAGGCAGCAACGGTGGACAGCACGTTCTAGTAACTTGGATAAGAAAGGGAGGAGGGAGATGGGCCAATAGTTTGAGGAGTGGGGTGACTACGGCATGTTTCAAGGCATCAGGGACAGTCGCAGTGGAAAGTGACAGATTGAGGATATGACAGATGAAAGGGGTGACAGCAGGAGAGAGAGTGTTGAGAAGATGAGTGGGGAATAGGTAAGTAGAGCAGGTGGGTTAGTTTTGAGGATGACAGAAGACTATAGAAATTATCAACTGCAAAATGACTCATTTCAGCCATAGCCGAACTTACAAGCATTCTGCAATGTACTTATGCCACCAGACAGGACATGACATAAAGATCTGGGTTTCTATACTGCTTTGTCACTGCACCCCCATCTCTCCCTGTTTCACACTAACCCCCCCCCCCCCCCCCAACCCCTACCCTTTCCTCCTGAGACTGGAATGCTTTTTATGTTTAGCTTCACTTGCAGAAGACAATTATCAGAAAGCTAATCAAAAATGTTATTGTTAAAGTTGAATCTTTGGAGGTGGAAGTTGTGTGAACGGGTCATATTATAGCTTTCAGAGGAAACTAAAGACCTGTAGTTTATATCACGTAGGACCTATTGGAATAGGCGATTAACAAAATCTTGAATTAGATTAGGAGTGAAGGGAAGAACTGCTAGTCCTCTTAGAACATGTCATTTTCTTTCCGGCCCCCCCCCCCCCCCCCGGAAGGCTGCAGCTGGGATGCTGAAGGAGAATAAGACCCTCCAGAGCTTGAACATCGAATCCAATTTCATCACGAGTGCAGGAATGATGAATATCCTGCGGGCGATGAAGCAGAACAGCTCCCTCACCGAGCTGAAAGTGGACAATCAGGTAAGAGGGGGAGCAGACGGGCTACAGGCAACTTGTGCCAACTCTGCGTTTTTCCCCGCAGGGTTGGGAGGCTTTTTCTAGTTAGCCGCTGGCACTTTTCCCAAGTTGTGGGTTGTGATTTTCTGGCCATTTTTTGAGATGGTCCGGCAGCCACATGGCCCACGCTTGTTGGCTCTGTCCGTAGTGCTCAGTGCCCACCCTATTGGCTTGGTTTATCTCGGAGGAGGACTCCTTCAAGCTCCAAATTTGACCAATAGAAGGTGAGAGGTGGATGATGAGGTCATCAGCTGATGATGAGGACTCATAATCACTTCACACTAGAGACTGGACTGGAGCAGCGAGTGCACTGATTAGCGAGAGGAGATGAGCGTGCACGTGGCCATGCCGGAGGACACATTGGTGAGCAGGCCGGGGGGGGGGGGGGGGGGGGGGGGGGAGGGTGGATGTTGGCCAGCTTGGGCTGGGAAATTTCTTCCCATCTGGCAAGACTGGCTACAGCATGTAGCAGCAGTACTACAGAGGAAGATGATGTCCAGGATTGCAGCTGGCCTCACTGATTAGATAGCTGAAGAAAGCCTAAGGAGGCTAGGGCTTTTCAGCTTGGAGAAGAGACGGCTGAGGGGGAGACATGATGATAGAGGTATATAAAATAATGAGTGGAGTAGAACAGGTGGATGTGAAGCGTCTGTTCACGCTTTCCAAAAATACTAGGACTAGGGGGGCATGCGATGAAACTACAGTGTAGTAAATCGGAGAAAATGTTTCTTCACCCAACGCGTAATTAAACTCTGGAATTCATTGCCGGAGAATGTGGTGAAGGCGGTTAGCTTGGCAGAGTTTAAAAAGGGGTTAGACGGTTTCCTAAATGACAAGTCCATAAACCCGCTACTAAATGGACTTGGGAAAAATCCACAATTCCGGGAATAACATGTATAGAATGTTTGTACGTTTGGGAAGCTTGCCAGGTGCCCTTGGCCTGGATTGGCCGCTGTCGTGGACAGGATGCTGGGCTCGATAGACCCTCTTTTCCCAGTGTGGCATTACTTATTTCATTAAGTACATATGTAAGCATTTTTCCTTATGAAATATTTAACTTAAGAGGTACTGCCACTGCCAAGTTTAACACGCAGCACTATAAAGGGAAATCAGAGACAGACATAAAAACATAGTTAGCTTGAAAGCAGTCCATAAACTTTAACCTTCTCCCATTCACCACCAGTGGGGGCCCTCCCAAGTATCTCCCAGGATGGAAGCCAGCCCCCTCTCCTGTTCACTGTCTGGTTGGAGATGTCCCTGAATCGCAAAGCTGGAAAGTTATTCCCATTTTTTTTCCCCCAGCGTCACAACCTTGGGGACTCTGTGGAGATGGAGATGGCACAGATGCTGGAAAGTTGCCCATCGATTATCCGCTTTGGGTATCACTTCACGCAACAGGGGCCAAGGGCTAGAGCATCGAATGCAATTACCAGGAATATCGAGACACGTGAGTTCCCTGGGCTGGACTCTCTCTCTCTCATTAGTGAGTGCCATTGAGAAAGCTTTCTGGATACCTCCGGGGGTGGGTTGTCTCATCCAGTAACTCCCTAATTACAACACAACTTCGCCAAGCATTAGACTATTCATGAAGCTTTGTTAAATAAATCACTTCTTTGTTCCATTCACTCATGTGGGCATTAGGATTCAATGCAAAAACCGCGGACACACTTACGTGCATTAGGTTGTAGAAATGTAGGCCTGGAGGAGTTTGAAGGAGGCGACGTCGCCTCTGTAGATACGGCAGGCTGAAGGACAATTTAGCGCAATGGTTCCCAAACCTGGTCCTGGAGGCACCCCAGCTAGTCAGGTTTTCAGGATATCCACAATGAACATTCATGAGAGAGATTTGCATGTACTGCTTTCCATTCATTGTGGATATCCTGAAAACCTGACTGGCTGGGGTGCCTCCAGGACCAGGTTTGGGGATCACTGATGTACAGGAACCCAACCCAAACAGTGTGCATCAAATTCATATGACATCAGCCTTAGGGGCATAAACCCATATATACTGGAAAGAAAAGGAGAGTTCAGAAGAGGGAGGAGGAAGGGCGGATGTAGAACAGGAATTCTCAACCCAGTTGGTCGGGTTCTTACATATTCAGAGTGGTTATCCTAAAAACCCAAATGGCTAGTTAGTGCTAGAAAGACTGGGTTGAGAACCCCTGTTCTAGAACAGCAGCTCCCACCCAGTATGATGCCTCACAGCAAGGGGGGGGGATGGGTGAATACAAGGAACAGCCTTCCAGAGGCCATGATAAGAGAACAGAATTGTCACAGTATTCCCCCCCCCCCCCCCTTGGAGGGTAAATTACAGCCCAAAACTGCAGAAGGACAACACTAGGCTTCCAAAAAGACTGAAGTGACCTGTGCGGAGCGACAAATACAACCCAGACCAGGAGAGGGAGAAAGTTGGGCTTCCAGGAAGGATGAGGTGACCTGTGCGGAGCAACAATTACAACTCTATACATGGAGAGACCAGACTCACTAACTTTGGGGATTATTACAAAATTTGGCAGTAAGACACAAGAGGGAGAGTCTGGGTGGGGGAATTAAGTGCTGTTTCAGTGAAGTTGAAGATGGCAAGGCCTGAATGGTCTACTAAAGGTGGGAGTGGAGGTCACTACTGTGACAGATTTGGGGAATGTTCGGGGCAGATGCACAGGGAAATGGGGGTTTGAGGGAGGAGATAGGTTCTGGGTTGAGTATATACACGTTTACCCCAAGGGAGGAATTTGAGCTGGGCAGGTGTGGTCTGTGTGTGCTATATTATTTTGGATACACTGGATCGTCAGCCTTCCCCCCCTCCACCCCCCCAAGCCAGGACCCAAAGAGGGATACAGAATTTCAAGGGAGTCATGCTGAACACCTGTTATGGTAGACGAGTACAAAATACAAAGCCATTAATCTGTCCAAAAGCAGTTTAGAAATAAGTGGACTCAGTTGAAGATACCGACGGGTCAGTGCTTTGGTTCCAGAAATAAATACCTTTGTTTTCTTGTCCCAGGTCGCAAACAGAAGAAAGCGTAAACCCAGGAGCCTGTGCCTCACCCACCCCCCCATCCATAATCCCAGTGAGCCTGTTCAAGCTGCTGTTTTTGATTCCTCTCAATGGGACTCTCTCAAAAGACGTAGCAAGCTATTTTGGTTACGGATGTAAATAAAGATCAGTACAAATCGGTGTTTGTGGATTTCTTCTGATGCGGCTCCCAGTTTCCCTTTCTGTACAGTTCAGATACTACCACCCCCACAAAAAAAAGGTTGTCCGTCACTTCCCACAGCAAAGCCCAGAATGCTCCTGCTCAAGATGTCATTATGGACTGCCTGTTTTGCACCGAAAGTGATGTGCCAGAGACAGATCTTACAGTCTGAAAAGTTTTTTCAGCCATCAAACTTGCCCCTAGAGGCCAACCAAATTTTGGTTTCGGCACTGAAACTGGATCGAAATCTGGGTTCCAGTTTTAAGCTGAAAACGCCTAAATGAGTTCTCAAAATTGCCCTGGTTGTGTGTGTGTGTTGTGTTTGGGGGGGGGGGGGGGGGTAATTTTACAATAATGTACCTATAAAAATGTCTGAAAACACCTACTGTATGTAGACAACATGGAGAGCCATAATTGAACTGGGGCGCTGACCCCCCCCTCACATGCCAGGACACCAACTGGGCACCCTGGGGGGGGGGGGGGGGGGGGACTGCAGTGGACTTCACAAATGGCTCCCAGCTGCATAGCTCCCTTACCTTGGGAGCTGAGCCCCCCAACCCCCCCCAAAACCCACTCCCCACAACAGTACCATAGCCCTCCTTTAAAGGGTAAAGGGGGGGGGGGCACCTACGTGTGGGTACAGTGGGTGTCGGGTGGATTTTGGAGGCCTCCCATTTACCATCACAAGTGTAACAGGTAGGGGTTGGGGGGGGCCTGGGTCCGTCTGCCTGAAGTGCACTGCAGTACCCACTAAAAACTGCTCCAGGGACCTGCATAGTGCTGTGACAGAGCTGGGTATGTGACATTTGAGGCTGGCAAAAAAATGTTTTTTTATTTTTTGGGTGGGAGGGGGAGGTCATCCCCGATTCCCTACGGTAGTCATCTGGTCAGTTGGGGCACGTTTTCAAGGCTGGGTCGTGAACAAAAAGGGACCGAGTAAAGTCAGCCAAATGCTCGTCAGGGCCGGCCTTTTTTCCCCATTATCGGTCGAGGCCGGCCATCTCTTAACCACGGCCCCGTCCCGCCTTCGGTACGCTGCCGACACGCCCCCGGGAACATTGGCCGGCCCTGCCATGCACTGCAGTTGAAGCCGGCCAAAATCGGCTTTCCATTATACCAATTTGGCCGGCTTTAGGAGAAGGCCGGCCGTCTCCCGATTTGTGGCGGAAGATGGCTGCCCTTCTCCTTCGAAAATAAGCAGGATAGTACCTATAAGCATTTACAGAACAGGCTCCTCCAGTGAAAAAGGACAAGTTTCCACCTGCTCATGTGTGTGTGGGCATGAATTCTTGGGTGGATGCATTCCAATTAAAACTCAATGCAGAGAAAAAACACAATGCCTTATCCCATCACCACAATACAGAACCAAATATACCAATATAAACATTTCAAATCACACTCTTCCTGTTGCGGACACCTGAAACTTTTGGGAGTCACAATTGACCGGATACCTCACTTTAGATAGTCGTGTGAAAAATGTTACAAACAAGATGTTCGTTCCATGCAATGTGGAAATCAAAAAGAGTGAAGCCTTTCTTCCCAAGGGAGGTAGGTATTCCGTAATTTGAAAAATTACACTGGCTCCCACTAACAGACAGAATTGCATTCAAGATCTGCACCCTGGCTCATAAAATCAGCCACAGAGAGGCCCCGACATACATGTCAGACCTTATAGACCTACCAACAAGAAACACAAGAAGGTTCTTCACAACTGTAAGGGGACTAAGCTTCTCCTATATCTGCACGCAGCGTTGGAATGCACTACCGACTGCCTTAAAATCAACATTTGATCTGACAGCCTTCAGGAAATCAATGAAAACCAACTTATTCAACAAAACTTATAAAAAGAATCCTTCATAAAACTGACCATCAAATTTGTATTACAATTAATCTACCTAAGTTGATTATTTAATTTTCTGTTTTTTTTAAACCGTACGTTACCCTCATCCTAAATATCTGATATATAAGAGGTAACAAGAAAATTAGAAAAAGATGTATACCTTGATTGTAATATCACTTGTTCTTCTCACTCCGTTAATGGCGACCGCCATTGCGGCATAATGTAAGCCACATTGAGCCTGCAAAGAGGGTGGGAAAATGTGGGATACAAATGCAGCAAAATAAATACTGCAGACAGGATCCTAAGGGGGGAGATTCAGCACCTATTCAAAGGTCCAATGGGGACTGCACAGCAAGGAAAGAGAGACTGAGGGGTGGTCATTCAGGGGGGGGGGGGGGGGCAGACGCCTTTTCTAAATTAAACTTGGTGAGGGGAGCAGCTCAGAGGTGTCCATTCAGGGGGACAGACATTTTCTGAATTTTTTTATTACATTTGTACCCCGCGCTTTCCCACTCATGGCAGGCTCAATGCGGCTTACATGGGAAAATGGAGGGTTAAGTGACTTGCCCAGAGTCAAAAGGAGCCGCCTGTGCCTGAAGTGGGAATCGAACTCAGTTCCTCAGTTCCCCAGGACCAAAGTCCACCACCCTAACCACTAGGCCACTCCTCCACTGTTGCTACTATTTGAGATTCTACATGGAATGTTGCTATTCCACTAGCAACATTCCATGTAGAAGTTGGCCCTTGCAGATCAGCAATGTGGCCGCGCAGGCTTCTGCTTCTGTGAGTCTGACGTGCAGGACGTCAGACTCACAGAAACAGAAGCCTGCGCAGCCTTCTACATGGAATGTTGCTAGTGGAATAGCAACATTCCATGTAGAATCTCCAATAGTAGCAACATTCCATATAGAATCTCCAGTAGTAGCAACATTCCATGTAGAATCTCCAATAGTATCTATTTTATTTTTGTTACATTTGTACCCTGCGCTTTCCCACTCATGGCAGGCTCAATGCGGCTTACATGGGGCAATGGAGGGTTAAGTGACTTGCCCAGTCACAAGGAGCTGCCTGTGTTCCCCAGGACCAAAGTCCACCACCCTAACCACTAGGCTACTCCTCCACTAGCAACATTCCATGTAGAATCTCCAATAGTAGCAACAGTCACCACCCTAACCACTAGGCTACTCCTCCACTAGCAACATTCCATGTAGAATCTCCAATAGTAGCAACATTCCATGTAGAATCTCCAATAGTATCTATTTTATTTTTGTTACATTTGTACCCCGCGCTTTCCCACTCATGGCAGGCTCAATGCGGCTTACATGGGGCAATGGAGGGTTAAGTGACTTGCCCAGAGTCACAAGGAGCTGCCTGTGCCTGAAGTGGGAATCAAACTCAGTTCCTCAGTTCCCCAGGACCAAAGTCCACCACCCTAACCACTAGGCCACTCCTTACATCTCAGAGAGTGAGACGAGCAGCTAAGGGGTGTCCATTCAGGGGGGAGACACCTTTTCAGATCCATGTTCCCACTTTCTTACTGTCCCAGTTTTTAAGATTTCTTTTCCTGTACTGCACGGGCCTGCTCGCTTCCTTGCATTGCCGAGGACTGAGTGTGTGGGTCTATGTGATCTGGATTCCCTCACTGAGAATACATTTCTATTCCTCATGTAATTAATATAGATTAAAATTTGTGAAACCCATGAAAGGTCCCTGAACATTTTCACACAGGCGGACTGTTCTATGAGCACCAGAGACTGTCCAAGCTGGCCTGGTCCACCTTTAACTCTGCTCTGTGGGAAAAACTATATCCAGATGTTAAAATGGTCTAGATACCAGGTGGCCAGCTGGCTCCATTTCTGACACACTGATCCAGTCCATGCAACCAGTGATGACGGCAAGGGGGGGGGGGGGGCGGGGAACAGAGATTAAAAACAGTATTGGATCAGCCTACCTGGGACAATGTTAACCAATGTTTCTGGATCAAGCCATGAGGAGTTTTGATTCATTGGTATGTGCCTCTTCCTGCACATTCCTCAATCTTCATCCTCCTAAGTCCAAAGGACTGAAATACAAACAAATGCACTCATCTACCTTCTCCTACATGAGTACGCAGTTCTGGAACACATTGCCACGTCACCTGAAAACGGTCTATGAATTGACCAACTTCCGTAAAGCATTAAAAACTTCTTTCTTTGACAAGATACATCACAATGATCAACACATGTAACTGTACAACCCTTAATAATGCCTTCTGCTCTTACACTATCATGTATTTCATCTTCATGTAACCCGAAACACTCTGTAAAGCCAAATGTATACTCTTCTATTTCAGTATCCATGACGAATTGTAAGCCACATTGAGCCTGCAAAGAGGTGGGATAATGTGGGATACAAATGTAACAAATAAATAAAATAAAATTGTTAGAAGGCTGAAAAATATTATCCACAAATCTACAAGATAAGGCTTCAGGATTTCTACACTGTCATTATAAGAGACTAGTAAAAAAAAAAAAAAAAGGCCCATTTCTGACACAAATGAAACAGGCGCTAGTAAGGTTTTCCTCGGAGTGTGTATGTTTGAGAGTGTACGTGACAGTGACTGTGTGTGAGAGAGAGAGAGAGTGAATGTGCGAGTGTGAGAGAGAGAGAGAGAGAGAGAGAGTGAGTGAGTCTGGGTGCAAGTGTGTCTGTGAGAGAGAGTGTGTGCAAGTGCGTATGTGAGAGACAGTGTGAGAGAGAGTGTGTGAGACACAGACTCTCTGTGAAACTGAGTGTATGAGACCAAGAGTGTGTGTATCTGTGTGACACAGAGTGAATGTGATACAGTGTGAGACATAGTGTGAGAGACAGTGAGAGTGTGTGTGACAGAGATCCCGCCCCCCCCCCCCCCCTCTCTCTCTGGTGTCTGAGCGTTACTGTGCAGGACGCTGAGCTCTGGCTGTGCTTCAAGGAACTGACCAATCCTATTTAATAGAATGCACCTCCAACATTCTGAAGCCGAGAAACCTCGTGTGGTTGGTCACTTCTGCTTGTGACGAACCCGGAAGTACGTGATGTCAATTCAGGAGATGGATACAGAGAGCAGGAATGCCTCAGCCATGCAGTCAGCTTCAGAATGTTGGAGGTGCCTTTTATTATATAGGAAGTGTTATTTGGCCATCTTCATTGGTAAAGTTATTCTCCGGTATTAAATTATCATCAGGGCCATGGTTCGTATAGAGTAAGAAGGCAGCCCACCATGTCTGAAAGACTGTCAGATGAAAGCTAAAAGGGCTACGATATTTCTTTTCCTTTAAGCACAGTAAAGCAATGTAATAAGAATTTAAACATCTTGCCGAACTTGGCTCTAATATTTCCTATCCATTGTTCTCCGGAGAGTTGTATTTGTATATATCCTATATAATAATTTGCACCTCCAGCGTTCTGAAGCTGACTGCCAGGAAGGTGAAGCCCGGTTCGTAATGTCTGAACCCTTCCGGTGATGTCACCATGTTGCCTGGGAAACCATGATGCGTCTCAAGCACGGGGCGCTACGAGTTCCCTCCCTCCACTCCCCTCAGAGTTCCACGCCCCCCCCCCCCCCCCCCGAAGTGCAAGCAGGACCTGTCCGCTGGCAGCCCCTCGCCTTTCTGCGTGCCGGCTCTAAAAATTGTTACCCCGGGGTCCGGCGTCAGCATTGAAGGCGAACGGCGCTTCACACTGCCTTCCCATCTGCCTGACCTCTGCCTCTGGTCCCGCCCTTCCGGAAACAGGAAATGAGGGCGGGACCAGAGGCAGAGCTCAGACAGATGGGAAGACAGTCTGTAGCGCCGCTCGCCTTCAATGCTCATGCCGGACGCCGAGGTAACAATTTTTAAATTAGAGCTGGCACGCAGGAAGGCGAGGGGCTGCCGGAGGACAGGTCCTGCTTGCACAACAAGAGAGGGAGGGGGGGGCGTCCTGCAACTGGAAGGGGAGGGAGGCTGTCCTGCAGCTGGAAGGGGAGGGGGGCCTGGAATTCAGAGGAGACGGAGGGAGGGAGGGAAGGGGGCTATGGAACTTGGAGGGGAGGGGGGCTGGAACTCAGACAGACAAGAAGAAAGGGAGGGAGGGAGAGAGGGAGGGGGGCATGGAACCTTGCTAGCGCCCGTTTCCTTCCTCTACGAAACAGGCCTCTTTTACTAGTATCAAATATTCAACTTTATTTAAATTGTGGTTAAATACAGTTGAATATTTGATAAATACAACTCTCTAAAGAACGATTGATATTGCTTACATAAGAAAAGCTCCGGTGTTATTAGACTAATAGTTCCCTTAATTAGGGGACACTGTTACTATTTCCTTACAAGTTGTATATATATTTGGGTGTAAAATGTGAATATTTCATAAATAAAAGGGGCAGTAAATTACCACTTGGTGTATCGGGGACCTCTCGTTGCTGTGGCGGGGCTGCCGCTGTGTGTGAACAGGACGCTTCTCCGCCTGCCCGGGCCCAGACCAAATTCATGACACACCTTAATTATATCATGCAGCTAGTTTCACGCCTTTCCGATTTCCAACATATCCCATTTTCAGGTTACAAGACTGCGATACGCTCCCCTTCCTCACCAAAGCACCAGGTGCAAGCTCCATCTTTCTAAAGATGCTGGCTCCCTCTGCCTGCGCAAGTCTCAAGACATTTTACGCTGACAATTATTCCGATCCTCTGGGTCCGCAGCCAGGCCTGGCGTGTATCGCTATATTTATACCCAGAGACATCGGTGGATGATGAAATGGATCCGCATGGATCGAGTTACAGAGAGAAAAAACTACAAGGAAGGCAAAGCAGTTCTAGAGCTTTCCCTGCCACAATATTTATTAAACATACGAATGCTGGGCCTTGTTACAGACACTCACCGATTGCCTTTAGCAGTGGCTGTTCTGCTGTGGCTAACAGCTTGTATTTTATATACGTATAAAGACAAAAGACATCTTAAGACAGACAGAAAGGAGACCTAGGTATAAGAGCTATGGGTGGGAGGAGAAAAACCAGGAAAAAGGCACATTTCTAGTCAATTACTGCAGTAGACGCCGAGTGTAGTGTGAAAATCCAAACTCCCTCAGCACTGTACGATTTGGTCCCGGATGAGTCTGCCCTGAACAATGCCACCAGCATCTTCCTTATGCATTTGAGATTTAGGACCAGGAAAGTGACCGTGGATGCTGGACCCGATGAGAGTGTGAGCGAGACTGGGAAAAGCTGAGCTGCAGCCCCCGTGCAAAGCTTCTTTCTGAGGATTTTAGGGTACTTCTTTACACCCTGTGTCTGAGGTCCTTGTTCGGCAACGTTTCTCCTCATCGTCCAGCGCAGGAGCCGGGGCCCCAAGAAAACCGGGAGGCTGGAAGGCCGGCGGCTGTTCCTCATCGGAATCAAATTCCACATTTTCATCTTTCATCCATTTGCCTGAACTGTCCTGGATCCAACCAGAGCTGCGGGGGAGAGAGAGAGAGAAAGAAAGATGGGGGTAGCCAGCTATGCAGACAGAGGCAGCCTACGCCGACACAAAATTAGCAGGAGTGCGACAAAGGAAAAGTTGATGCTGTAATGCCCCCCTGAACCCCCCCCCCCCCAATCTGACAACATGCAGAAAAGGGGTGAAAAAGATTCCAGCATCATCATTTTAAAAATCTCGCTCCAGTGGAAGCCAATGATCAGTTAATACGACTGAAAAAACAGGAATTAAAAGCACTGGTCACGATAATTCATTACAACATCCAGTTAACAGACAGCTTCTAGGTTACTGGACACAAGCAGATCCAGTTCTGGCTGAATCGTCTCACACACACACACAATTCCAGTGCAGTTTGTTTTCGGGAGACCAGAGGAAGGACACGAGGACTGGATCGGCTTGTCCCTGTGAACCTGGAGGGATAAATCACATTGCATGTCAGAAAATCACACATATGTGGCCAGGTCCTCCTCCGCCTTTCAGCCTGTGCGCTCACCTCCTTAAAAGCAGATAATGCTCCATAGCACCCCTCTGATCCGAGCCGGCCGTTTCAGCCTCGGTGGCTGGGGTCGCTTTCCCTGCTTTCTGCCTCTTCATTTTCCAAGCTCGCTCCTTCCGGGAATCTGTCCACCAAAAGACAACAAAAATCCCAATACAGCGTCAGTCACTCTGAAGGTTGACGGAGAACGACTCTGACCCACAAAACAGGAACCGTTCTTTTCCTTAAAAGTTAACTGCATTTACATCGCTGTGGCTTCAGCAGATCTACAGGGTTCATGTATATCAGACACCCCAGGAGAGCTTCCAGGTTTCCACCTGCTTAATCAACTTCACGACTCTAAGGGCTCCTCCGTGAATTGGGCAATTAAGCCCTACAATCTTGATTCCCCCAACACCACCACCCCTCCGAGAACAAGCCTGTTAAAATGCAGGAATTAAATATACGAGGGTAGTTACTAAGTAGCTGTCAGTAGAGTGAGCAGACAGTAAAAGGGGTTATTTGAAAGCTGCCGACCTTGATGGTGTGGAGTTTAGCATCGTTGCTCAGCTTTCACTGCATATGCTTTTTGCTCCCCCACCCCCACCCCGGGTGACTGCCCACTCTGGTCGAGGCAGACCTAAACGTTTGACAAGAGACAACCTTGAAAGTGTAGAAACCGACCAACCCGTTGTGCTACCTGAGGATTTGCTCTGGTACCCAGGAAGCTTCCTGCCGGGGCTACCTTCCACTCCAGCTGCTTCCTCGCCTCTTATCTCAAGACGTAAGCCTGGTTGTGGGCTCTCACAGGTAGCGCTAACAGCTGAAGCCTCTGTCTTCCCACCGCTGTCCTCTGACCTGGAAGGAGTTTCAGTTACTTGGCGAGTGAGCTCTCCGTCTCTCCCTCTTTGTACCACTAAACGAGAAAGCACGTGGGTTACCTGCTCCGTCTGCAGCAGCTGTTATATGGGGTGGCTTTCAGCAAGGCATGATGGGCGATCCTCCTGGTCTGAATGAGCAGGGGCGCTGGGTCCGCAGGAACCTGAACGACACGAGCAAGCAGCTTTAGCAGGCTCCATTCTTACTGTCCTTATCAGAGTTACTGAGAGAGGTTTTAATGTCTGTGAGAGGATCCACAGAGAAACCTATAAACCTCAACTTAGTTACAGAACAAGAATTAGCTCTCAAGGTGAAAAAACATCCTTTCGTTTCAGAAATGGACTAATTCCCTCCAGTGGGAAGTGAACTGAGGATCTGCTATCCACATCATTTCACACAGACCAGCAAACTGCTTTCAACTGGTAACAGCCTGGATATATTCCCTGAGCCCTTCAGGCCTAGAGGTGACAAGCTTTGTACCCTGTGTCCATCCCCTGATCCTCCAGTCCTAGAAGTAACAGACTCTGTATCCGTGTCCATCCCCTGAGCCTTCTAGAGATGACAGGGTCTGTATCTTTGTGTCCATCCCCTGACCCTCCAGTCCTAGAGGTAACAGACTCTGAATCCCTGTGTCCATCCCCTGAGCCTTCTAGAGATGACAGGGTCTGTATCTCTGTGTCCACCCCCTGATCCTTCTAGAGGTGACAGGGTCTGTATCTGTGTCCATCCCCTGACCCCCTCCAGTCCTAGAGGTAACAGACTCTGTATCCGTGTCCATCCCCTGAGCCTTCTAGAGATGACAGGGTCTGTATCTTTGTGTCCATCCCCTGACCCTCCAGTCCTAGAAGTAACAGGTTCTGTATCCCTGTGTCCATCCCCTGACCCCTCCAGTCCTAGAGATAACAGACTCTGAATCCCTGTGTCCATCCCCTGAGCCTTCTAGAGATGACAGGGTCTGTATCTCTGTGTCCATCCCCTGACCCTCCAGTCCTAGAGGTAACAGACTCTGAATCCCTGTGTCCATCCCCTGAGCCTTCTAGAGATGACAGGATCTGTATCTCTGTGTCCATCCCCTGACCCTCCAGTCCTAGAAGTAACAGGTTCTGTATCTCTGTGTCCACTCCCTGAGCCTTCTAGAGGTGACAGGGTCTGTATCCCTGTGTCCATCCCCTGACCCTCCAGTCCTAGAGGTAACAGACTCTGTATCCCTGTCTCCATCCCCTGAGCCTTCTAGAGGTGACAGGGTCTGTATCTCTGTGTCCATCCCCTGACCCCTCCAGTCCTAGAGGTAACAGACTCTGTATCCCTGTGTCCATCCCCTGAGCCTTCTAGAGATGACAGGGTCTGTATCTCTGTGTCCATCCCCTGACCCTCCAGTCCTAGAAGTAACAGGTTCTGTATCCCTGTGTCCATCCCCTGACCCCTCTAGTCCTAGAGATAACAGACTCTGAATCCCTGTGTCCATCCCCTAAGCCTTCTAGAGGTGACAGGGTCTGTATCTCTGTGTCCATCCCCTGACCCTCCAGTCCTAGAAGTAACAGGTTCTATATCCCTGTGTCCATCCCCTGAGCCTTCTAGAGGTAACAGACTCTGTGAGGTGACAGGGTCTGTATCTCTGTGTCCATCCCCTGACCCTCCAGTCCTAGAAGTAACAGGTTCTGTATCTCTGTGTCCACTCCCTGAGCCTTCTAGAGGTGACAGGGTCTGTATCTCTGTGTCCACCCCCTGATCCTTCTAGAGGTGACAGGGTCTGTATCTGTGTCCATCCCCTGACCCTCCAGTCCTAGAAGTAACAGACTCTGAATCCCTGTATCCATCCCCTGAGCCTTCTAGAGGTGACAGGGTCTGTATATCTGTGTCCATCCCCTGACCCTCCAAGTCCTAGAAGTAACAGGTTCTGTATCCCTGTGTCCATCCCCTGAGCCTTCTAGAGGTGACAGGGTCTGTATCTCTGTGTCCATCCCCTGACCCTCCAGTCCTAGAAGTAACAGACTCTGAATCCCTGTGTCCATCCCCTGAGCCTTCTAGAGATGACAGGGTCTGTATCTCTGTGTCCACCCCCTGATCCTTCTAGAGGTGACAGGGTCTGTATCTGTGTCCATCCCCTGACCCTCCAGTCCTAGAAGTAACAGGTTCTGTATCCCTGTGTCCATCCCCTGACCCTCCAAGTCCTAGAAGTAACAGGTTCTGTATCCCTGTGTCCATCCCCTGAGCCTTCTAGAGGTGACAGACTCTGAATCCCTGTATCCACCCCCTGAGCCTTCTAGAGGTGACAGGGTCTGTATCCCTGTGTCCATCCCCTGACCCTCCAGTCCTAGAGGTAACAGACTCTGAATCCCTGTGTCCATCCCCTGAGCCTTCTAGAAGTAACAGGGTCTGTATCTCTGTGTCCACCCCCTCAGCCTTCTAGAGGTGACAGGGTCTGTATCCCTGTGTCCATCCCCTGACCCTCCAGTCCTAGAAGTAACAGGTTCTGTATCCCTGTGTCCATCCCGAGCCTTCTAGAGGTAACAGGGTCTGTATCTATCTCCTCAGTCCTCCTGTTCCTTCCAAATTCCAGTTCTGATAAAGACAGACCTGGGTGTGTGTGTGTGTTTACGCATAAAATAATTCATTAGATAGTAAGTAAGAATCCGCTCACACCTGCCCACCAGCCTCTTCAGCTTTCAAGAACTCCAGCTGCTGCCGCTTCTGCACCTCCCTCTCATGGTCTTGCTTCTTGCCATAAAACCGCTGCAGGCCTGGTCAGGGAGAGGGATCAAGACAGCCAGTCAATCGTCATATCAGTCCAACTCTCAGGACATCTTTTGCCAGAGGTCAGCAACAGTTACTAACCAAAACATTTATCCTTCTTTCTTAGAGGACAGATCAGTCTACTGTAACCCAGGCTTTGAAATTTAGAACATAGTAACAGCAAAGTTGTACAACCAACCCTATCTCAAGGAGAGAACACACGGATGATAATGTTAAAGGGAAGGGAAAGGGAAATGGGACTTGATATACTGCCTTTTCTGTGGTTTTTGCAACTACATTCAAAGCGGTTTACATATATTCAGGTACTTATTTTGTACCAGGGGCAATGAATGGAGGGTTAAGTGACTTGCCCAGAGTCAGAGGGAGCCGCCGTGGGAATCAAACCCAGTTCCCCAGAATCAGAGTCTGCTGCACTGACCACTAGGCTACTCCACTAGCAACATTCCATGTAGAAGCCTGCCCTTGCAGATCAGCAACGCGGCCACGCAGGCTTCTGTTTCTGTGAGTCTGACGTCCTGCACGTGATGTCAGACTCACAGAAACAGAAGCCTGCGTGGCCGTGTTGCTGATCTGCAAGGGCAGGCTTCTGTTTCTGTGAGTCTGACGCCCTGCACGTACGTGCAGGACGTCAGACTCGCAAAAACAGAAGCCTGCGCGGCCGCGTTGCTGATCTGCAAGGGCAGGCTTCTACATGGAATGCTGCTAGTGGAATAGCAACATTCCATGCAGAATCTACAAATAGGGAAAGGGAAATAGGACTTGATATACCGCCTTTCTGAGGTTTTTGCAACTACATTCAAAGCGGTTTACATATATTCAGGTACTTATTTTGTACCAGGGGCAATGGAGGGTTAAGTGACTTGCCCAGAGTCACAAGGAGCTGCAGTGGGAATCAAAGTCCACTTCACTAACCACTAGGCTACTCCAATGAGTAAAAGCCAATGTGGATAAAACTGGAACTCATCAGTGCGATGACTTATCGTCTTTAAAGTCAAGGGTTCCTTCTAAACCATTATTACCAGTGTTAAGGGACAGAATCTCCAGTGATTTGATACAAAGCGCACTGCAGAGTCACTGAAGGACTGAGGATGCACCTGGAAAAGTGTGGTTATGCAAAGTGAGAGCAATGTAAGTTGCCTGGCTTACAGTACAGACCTCTCATATAGGTACGTTTTTTTCCCTTGCAGAGGTAAGCGGTGAAATACTGACCTTCTCTCATTACCTCTTGGCCAACTTTTCCAGACCACGTATGCCTGAATTACAATTTATACATCTTATATTATATACATTTTATACATCACGTATATGCACTAATGAGCCGTGTGTGTATTATCCTGGGCTGTTTTTATGGAAACAGCTGTATGACACCTATGTATTCACTACATACCACATGTAATGAGTTTACCTTACTTGGCAGACTGGATGGACCATACAGGTCTTTATCTGCCGTCATCTACTATGTAATGTTACTAAGTATGTACTTTAGACAAGAGAATCCAATTGCTGACTCCCTGTCTCTCAGCTTCAGAGAATAAATACCATCAGGTACAGAAAGCCCGAGAGACATCTGGAGATTTTCTTAAGGCTACCAAAGGCTTTCTGTTTTCCTGAATTGTAGCTCATGGAAGCAGGGACACTTCCAATAGTGCACACTGCTCATCTCTAGTATTCATGTAACCTCTTGGAGGCCAGCCACCCTCTCTTCATACATACCCTTAATACATCCTTAGTGCACGTGCGACTTACTGGCTATGTGTTTCTTCCCAGTCCTGTGTACGGCGAGCATGTCCAGTGTATCAAAGACGGGCCGCTGAGCGCACACAGTGCAGGCGTACCTGAGACAGGAAGAGAAACCAAAACGACAATCAGACAAATCTCTAATATCTTCCCTACTCCTACTGTGTGCTAAAACTGAGCAACTTGTCGAGAGCACTGCCCTCTGACCGGGACACCGAATTCTGAGGCCAGACCTTCCATTCTTCAGGAGCAGGGCTTCTTCTTCAGGTATAAAACTTGCAAGAAGATCGGCAACTCTTCTCTTCTGCAAACCCAAGCACAGTACGGTTCAGTATCAGGGCACCACAGTCAAAGAAACCCCCTTCAGTCACCGGGCTGCTGATCCCAAACTGGCAAAAGGTAGAAAACGGATACAGCGGGATCCTCGGGATCCTGCCGGATTCGATTTCAAAACCTTTAAAAGTTAATTTTTTTCTTTGCCCAGTCGTTTACATGTGGCCATTTTACATATATCCTCCAAAATAAAATGTTTTCAGAAAAAGACAGCTGATGTAGTTAATACTGAGGATTATTCTCCCAGGACCCTCCTATTTCCTTACCAATCTTGTCCTCCTTAAAAGTTGCGATCCTACGTGTGACGGTAACATTACGTCACAGGGGGCGTAACTTAGTGGGTCGGGCGTTCTCAAGCTTAAGGGAAAATTAGGTTCTTACCTTGGTAATTTTCTTTCCTTTAGTCATAGCAGATGAAGCCATTACGTATGGGTTATGTCCATCAACCAGCAGGGGAGATAGAGAGCACTCAAACTTTCACAGTGCCCTCTTGGCCAGCTAGCTCCACTGCCTCTTCAGTATTTGAAGCTTCCAAAGCAGTATGGCAAACCGCAATGGGAATCACAAGAGCTTTCCCCACAGCGAACGATGGCCCATCACAAGGGCACGAACTCATAAAGGAGGGAATGCACATCCTCCTGGAGGGAATAAACTCATCCTCCTTATTGTATAAGTGGAGGGGAACACACGCGCCTCCTGGAGGGAATCACACATCCTCCCAACACACTGGAGGGAATGAACTCATCCTCCTATTTATAGAACTGGAGGGGAACACACGCGCCTCCTGGAGGGAATGAACACATCCTCCTAAATTTAAACTGAACATGAATCCTGAAGATTGTTTTCCAACTTTCTCCCAAGGAAGGAACTTCAGGAAATTAGAACAGAACCTGAAAAACAGATTCACAGCATACAGACAATCATACAGGGAGGGCTCATGGCTTCATCTGCTATGACTAAAGGAAAGAAAATTACCAAGGTAAGAACCTAATTTTCCCTTCCTTGTCATCAAGCAGATGAAGCCATTACATATGGGATGTAACAAAGCAATCCCTAGATAGGGTGGGAACAAGCCACACCACGCGCTAGCACTTGTGCACCAAAACGCGCATCCCTCCTGGCAGCCACATCCAGCCTGTAATATCGGGCAAAGGAGAGCTTAGAAGCCCATGTTGCTGCACTGCATATCTCTTGAAGAGAGAGTGCTCCAGTTTCAGCCCAAGAGGAAGAAATCGCTCTAGTAGAATGTGCCTTAAAGGCTACGGGCGGAACCCTGCCGGCCAGCAGATAAGCTGAAAAGATAGTTTCTTTGAGCCAGCGGGCAATAGTGGCTTTAGACACTGGAGACCCTCTGCGAGAACCGGATAACAAAACAAACAGATGATCAGAAGTCCTGAAAGAGTTAGTAACTCGCAGATACTGCAGCAGAGTCCTGCGCACATCCAAAAGGTGCAGCTGCCCAAAAGATTCTGGAAACTCTTCCTCTGAAAAAGAGGGCAAGAAAATAGGCTGGTTTAGGTGAAAGGCTGAAACCACCTTAGGCATAAAGGAAGGCACGGTCCGAACCGTGACTCCGGACTCTGAAAATTGCAGAAATGGGTCTCTACAGGACAGCGCCTGGAGCTCTGACACCCGTCTCGCCGAGGTAATGGCCACCAGAAAAACGGCCTTCGGTGTCAAATCTTTCTCCGATGCTCGCCGAAGCGGCTCAAAAGGAGATGCCTGCAGGGTTTTCAAAACTAGCGCCAGGTTCCAAGCTGGACAGGGTGCTCGCACTGGAGGTCGGAGCCGAAGCACCCCTCTAAGAAACCGTGCCACATCTGGGTGAGCAGCCAAAGACACGCCTTCCACCTTACCACGAAGGGAGGCCAACGCTGCCACCTGCACCCGCAGGGAATTATAGGCCAAGCCTTTTTGTACACCTTCCCTGCAAAAAGTCCAGAATCGGCGAGACAGGAGCCCGCATTGGAGCAATGGCTCTGGAAGCACACCAAGAACTCAAACAGGCACCAAATCCTGCATAAGCCACGGAAGTGGACCGCTTGCGGGCTTGCAGGAGAGTGGAAATAACTTTATTGGAATAACCTTTATCCCTCAATTGCGCCCTCTCAATAGCCATGCCGTAAGACCAAAGCGGCCGGCGTCCTCCATGGCTACCGGTCCCTGAGTCAACGGGTTCGGTACCAGAGGTAACGGCAGAGGAGCCTCCAGGAGCATCTGTCGGAGGTCTGCATACCAAGGTCTCCTTGGCCAATCCGGGGCGATGAGGACCACTTCTCCTGGGTGCAGCTGAATCCGCAAGAGCAGGCGCCCTATCAAGGGCCATGGGGGAAACACAAAGTAGACCCGGAGGCCAGGGTTGAGCCAAGGCATCCAACCCCGCCGAGCGAGGATCTCTCCGTCTGCTGAAGAAGCACGGGACTTTGGTATTGGCACTTGTCGCCATTAGATCCATCACGAGCTTGCCCCATTTGGCACAGATCTGCAGGAAAACTTCGTCTGCTAGATTCCATTCTGCTGGATCGATCTGATGCCTGCTCAGATAATCGGCCTGCACATTGCTCTGACCTGCAATATGAGCTGCCGACAGACACTGAAGATGCAGCTCGGCCCAGTGGCAAATCAGTTCGGCCTGCGCGGCTAGTGCTCTGCACCTTGTTCCGCCTTGTCGATTTATATAGGCCACTGTTGTCGTGTTGTCCGACATCACTCTGACAGCCAATCCTTCCAGGGTCACTTAAAAGCCAGAAGCGCCTGAAACACCGCTTTCAACTCTAGGCGGTTGATGGACCACTCCGACTCCTCGGGTGTCCATAGACCCTGGGCATGCTTCCCCTTGCAGTGTGCGCCCCAGCCCTTCAGACTGGCATCTGTTACCACCAGGCACCAAACGGGGAGCGTCAGCGGCATTCCTCGCTGCAGCATGCTGTCCTAGAGCCACCACTCCATGCTGAGTCGGGCCGCAGGGAGCCAAGTGAGTCTGCATTGGTAATCCTGAGAAATTGGAGACCACCTCTGGAGTAGGGAATACTGTAGCGGTCTCAGGTGCGCTCTCGCCCAGGGTACCACTTCCATCGTGGCTGTCATCGATCCCAGCAGCTGGACAATGTCCCAAGCGGGCGGGGCATCCTCAGGAGCAGACGGACCTGATTCTGAAGCTTGCACCGCCTTAGCTCGGGTAGGAACACATAACCCGAGACTGTGTCGAACCTGGCCCCCAAAAATTCTAGAGATTGTGAAGGGGTCAGGTGACTTTTGGCCATATTGACGACCCAGCCTAGAGATTGCAGTACTGAGACCACTCTGGCTGTAGCTTGTAAGCTCTCTGTTGCAGAGTCTGCTCTGATGAGCCAGTCGTCTAGGTACGGGTGAACCCTGATACCTTCTCGCCTGAGAAAGCAGCTACCACCACCATTACCTTCGAAAAGGTTCGGGGAGCTGTGGTGAGGCCAAAAGGCAAGGCCCTGAACTGGAAATGTTTTCCCAACACCGCAAACCTCAGAAACTTCTGGTGCGGGGGCCAAAATCGGTATGTGCAAGTAAGCTTCTTTCAGGTCTAGAGACGTGAGAAACTCTCCTGGCTGAACCGCCGCAATGACGGAGCGCAGGGATTCTATGTGGAAATGCCGCACTCTCAGGGACTTGTTCACTTCTTTTAAGTCCAGAATAGGGCGAAAGGACCCACCTTTTCGCGGCACCACAAAGTAGATGGAGTATCGGCCGTAGCCTTGCTCGGCGGGAGGCACCGGGGTCACTGCCCCTAACTGAATCAGACCTTGTAAAGTCTCCTCCACCGCCGCCCGTTTGACGGCAGAACCGCATCGGGACTCCACAAACACGTCTCTTACTGGGGCGTTGAATTCTATTCTGTATCCATCTCTGATCAGGTCCAGAACCCACTGATCTGAGGAAATCTTGGCCCACTCCTCGACAAAGAGGGAAAGCCGTCTTCCGATGACAGGCATCGAGGAGAGGGCCGGCGCACCATCATTGAGAGGGTCGCCCCTGAACTCCTGGTCTTGAGCCACCGGCTGCGGAACGCTTGTCCGAGCGAAAGGAGTTCCTCTGCTGACCACGGGCACGTGAAGTGAACCCAGCCGAACGCCCCGGGCGGGTACCTTCTAGCTTCACGGAAGCGAGGGTCTGTACGAGGACTGGACCGCCTGGCCCTTAGAGGAAGGCCTCTGCCTATCTTCGGGCAAGCGCTGGGGTTTTGGATCACCCAGGCCTTTCACAATTTTCTCTAACTCCTCACCAAATAGGAGAAGTCCTTGAAAAGGCAACTTCACCAACCTTTGCTTAGAGGCCATGTCCGCTGCCCAGTGTCGTAGCCACAGACGACGGCGAGCCGCCACTGCTACTGCCATTTGTTTAGCCGAAGCTCTGACAAGGTCATAAAGGGCATCAGCCAGAAAGGACAAGGCCACCTCCATCCGAGGAGCCACATCCAAGAAGGGCTCCGCTCCATCTCCGGGCTGAGCCACTGCCTGTTGCAGCCAAGCTAGGCAGGCTCTCACAGCATAACAGCTGCATGCAGACGCCCGAACAGTGAGACCTGCAATATCAAAGGACCGTTTCAATGCTGTTTCCAGCCTACGGTCTTGAACATCCTTCAGGGCAACACCTCCTTCAACAGGGAGGGTAGTTCTCTTTGTCACCGCAGTGACTAGGGCATCCACTGTAGGCATTTGAAAACGAGCCATATGTCCCTCACGCAGAGGGTATAACTGCCCCATAGCCCTGGAAACTCTCAAAGGTCCCTCGGGGTCAGCCCACTGAGCCGAAACAAGCTCTAGGATGGAGTCATGCAAAGGGTAGGCCCGAGCAGCTTTCTTGGTACTAGCCATCCTGGGATTACCCGAGGAGGCCATGCCACTGTCAGGATCTTCAATCGAGAGGTCCTGCAGGGTATCTGAAATAAGCGCTGGCAGCTCATCACGGTGGAAAAACCTCACCGCGGAGGGATCATCCAGATCCTGTGGTAAATCCGCACCTGACTCTGGTTCCTCAGAGTTCTCCGAATCCTCACACCCCGACCACGGGGAGGAAAAAGGTGCACCACAATCTGAAGGGGAATTAACCCTTCTGCGCTTATCTTTAGGCCAAGCATCCGGGAAAAAAGCCTCACTGGGCAGTCTCAGGCCAGAATCCATCGGGGGGGGGCAATCAGAGGAGCCTCAGGCGACCCTTGAGGAAGGGCTCTTTTCATCATGTATGCTTTATGCAGCAAAAACACAAAATCCGGGGAGAAAATCTCACCCTGGGCATCCTGAAATAACCTCATCTCGAGGTGCCCCACCCGGCTCAGGTCTCTCCGTGTCCACGGAGGCCACGCCATGCGGTGTAAACAAAATGGCGCCCGCTGCCAGCTCAGAGCGGGAAGAAACATCGCTCGCCATGCTCGGGCCGGCTCCTAAGCCAGTACAGCACGATTTACAGAGCCCTGCTGCTGATTTGCGCTTGCCACAAGTGGAACAGCGCTTTACATTGTCTGCAGCCATCGCCGAAAAACGGCGGTAAAATCCAAGATGGCGGTTTCGCGCCAAAATCACCCCGATCGCGGGCCCACCCCGGAGGAGTTGGAAAACACTCTTACCTCAAAGGATCTAGTGTACAACTACGATCCTGCTGAAAATCAGGTCAAAAACCTCTGTTCCAGCGTCCTGCATTTAAAAAACGCGACGCAACTTTTTTTTTTTTTTAAGCTGTGAGGAAAGCAGAGGTATTGAAGACTCCGGAGGCTCAGATGAGTGGGAAAGGCAGGGAAAGGGCGAACCTATATGCCTGCATCCACTGTTGGTGGGTAAGGACAGGGAAAGCAATGCAATATGTCCACATCCACAGAGGTATGGGTAAGGCAGGGAAAGGGCTAACCTATGTACCTTTAAAGTGAAGCTGCTATAGCCTCCAACACCCCGGTTAACAACTGGCAAGCCAGGAACCACCTCCCGGCAGATTTTTCTGGAGCTCGAACAAGCTGCAGCCACCCTGCTAAGGGAGATAGAGAATACTGAAGAGGCAGTGGAGCTAGCTGGCCAAGAAGGCACTGTGAGAGTTTGAGTGCTCTCTATCTCCCCTGCTGGTTGATGGACATAACCCATACGTAATGGCTTCATCTGCTTGATGACAAGGAAGTGTTGCATTTTTTTAAATTTGAGAAAAATGTCATTTATTTTAAAGCTTTGCCTATGAACATATAAAATTTTAAATCAGCAAAACAGCATTAAAAATGATTGTACCTCCTACACACAGCAGAAACTCTCTTTGCATATGTCCAAATCTTTCTGGAAGGGCTGCTTACACTGTCTGAGGGGCAGCATACTCCTAGACTCAGCTCTGTTTCTCATCAGAAGGGCCACATACACCAGAATCCTGATGTATTTTCGATCAGAAGGACCAAATACAGCAGGATCCTGGTCTATTTTCGATCAGGAGGGATGAATGCGGCCCTTCTGATTCCTCTATAAAAATGTATGCAAAAGGTTTAATGCTTATGTGTTGCATTTTTTTAAATTTGAGAAAAATGTCATTTATTTTAAAGCTTTCCCTACGAACATAACAAAATTTTAAATCATCAAAACAGCATTAAAAATGATTGTACCTGCTAGACACAGCAAAAACTCTCTTTGCAAATGTCCAAATCTTTCTGGAAGGGCTGCTTACACCTAGATCCAGCTGTATTAATTGTCTGAGGGGCAGCATACTCCTAGACTCAGCTCCGCTTCTCATCAGAAGGGCCACATACACCAGAATCCTGGTGTAATTGGGATCAGAAGGACCGCATTCATCCCTTCTCATGGAAAAAAACACCAGGATCCTGGTCTATTATCGATCAGAAGGGCCAAATACAGCAAGATCCTGGTCTATTATCGATCAGAAGGGCCAAATACAGCAAGATCCCGGTCCATTTTCGATCAGGAGGGATGAATGCGGCCATTCTGATCCCAATTACACCAGGATTCTGGTGTATGTGGCCGTTCTGATGAGAAACGGAGCTGAATCTAGGTGTATGGTGCCCCTCAGACAATAAATACAGCTGGATCTAGGTGTAAGCAGCCCTTCCAGAAAGATTTGGACATATGCAAAGGGAGTTTCTGCTGTGTCTAGCAGGTGCAATCATTTTTAATGCTGTTTTGATGATTTAAAATTTTAGGTTATGTTCATAGCCAAAGCTTTAAAATAAATGACATTTTTCTCAAATTTTAAAAAAATGACACACATAGGCATTAAAAGTTTTGCAAGTATTTTTGTAGAGGACTATCTTTATTGTCATCATGAAGAAAAAAGCAGGTATCTAGCGCTCCACTGAAAACCACAATACAGCACTGGAAATAACAAAGCAGCGTCTGCAGTACTGACAAATATATTTTGAAAATAACCCTCCTCCCCCTTCACAGACTCTTGAAAATTCCACCAGCCCCCAACTTCTCTTAGATCTGGTCCCCCCCCCCCCCCCCACTAGAAAGGATGAATGCAGCCCTTCCGATCGAAAATACACGAGGATCTTGGTGTATTTGGCCCTTCCGATCGAAAATACACGAGAATCCTGGTGTATTTGGCCCTTCCGATCGAAAATACACTAGGATCCTGGTGTATTTGGCCCTTCTGATCGAAAATACACGAGAATCTTGGTGTATTTGGCCCTTCTGATCGAAAATACACAAGGATCCTGGTGTATTTGGCCCTTCCAATCGAAAATACACGAGGATCTTGGTGTATTTGGCCCTTCCCATCAAAAATACACGAGAATCCTGGTGTATTTTCCATCAGAAGGGATGAATGCAGCACTTCTGATCGAAAATACATCAGGATCCTAGTGTATTTGGCCCTTCCGATCGAAAATACACGAGGATCTTAGTGTATTTGGCCCTTCCGATCAAAAATACACTAGGAACCTGGTGTATATGGCCCTTCCAATCAAAAATACACTAGGAACCTGGTGTATTTGGCCCTTCCGATCGAAAATACACGAGGATCTTAGTGTATTTGGCCCTTCCGATCGAAAATACACGAGGATCTTAGTGTATTTGGCCCTTCCGATCGAAAATACACTAGGATCCTGGTGTATTTGGCCCTTCCGATCGAAAATACACGAGGATCCTGGTGTATTTGGCCCTTCCGATCGAAAATACACGAGGATGTTGGTGTATTTGGCCCTTCCGATCGAAAATACACGAGGATCTTAGTGTATTTGGCCCTTCCGATCGAAAATACACGAGGATCTTAGTGTATTTGGCCCTTCCGATCGAAAATACACTAGGATCCAGGTGTATTTGGCCCTTCCGATCGAAAATACACGAGGATCTTAGTGTATTTGGCCCTTCCAATCGAAAATACATTAGGATCCTGGTGTATTTTCCATCAGAAGGGATGAATGCAGCCCTTCTGATTCCTCTATAAAAATATATGCAAAGGTTTTAATGCTTATGTGTTGCATTTTTTTTAATTTGAGAAAAATGTCATTTATTTTAAAGCTTTCCCTACGAACATAACATAAAATTTTAAATCATCAAAACAGCATTAAAAATGATTGCACCTGCTAGACACAGCAGAAACTCTCTTTGCAAATGTCCAAATCTTTCTGGAAGGGCTGCTTGCACCTAGATCCAGGTGTATTAATTGTCTGAGGGGCAGCATACTCCTAGACTCAGGTCCGCTTCTCATCAGAAGGGCCACATACACCAGAATGCTGGTGTAATTGGGTTCAGAAGGACCGAATTCATCCCTTCTCATGGAAAAAAACACCAGGATCCTGATGTATTTTCGATCAGAAGGGCCAAATAGAGCAGGATCCTGGTCTATTTTCGATCAGAAGGGCCAAATACAGCAAGATCCTGGTCCATTTTCAATCAGAAGGGATGAATGTGGGCATTCTGATCCCAATTACACCAGGATTCTGGTGTATTTGGCCCTTCTAATGAGAAATGGAGCTGAATCTAGGTGTATGGTGCCCCTCAGACAATAAATACAGCTGGATCTAGGTGTAAGCAGCCCTTCCAGAAAGATTTGGACATATGCAAAGAGAGTTTCTGCTGTGTGTAGGAGGTACAATCATTTTTAATGCTGTTTTGATAATTTAAAATTATATGTTATATGTTCATAGGCAAAGCTTTAAAATAAATGACATTTTTCTCAAATTTTAAAAAATGACACACATAGGCATTAAAAGTTTTGCATATATTTTTGTAGAGGACTATCTTTATTGTCCTCATGAAGAAAAAAGCAGGTATCTAGCGCTCCAATGAAAACCACAATACAGCACTGGAAATAACAAAGCAGCGTCTGCAGTACTGACAAATATATTTTGAAAATAACCCTCCTCCCCCTTCACAGACTCTTGAAAATTCCACCAGCCCCCAACTTCTCTTAGATCTGGTCCCCCCCCCCCCCCCCCCCCCCCCCCCCCACTAGAAAGGATGAATGCAGCCCTTCCGATCGAAAATACACGAGGATCTTGGTGTATTTGGCCCTTCCGATCGAAAATACACGAGAATCCTGGTGTATTTGGCCCTTCCGATCGAAAATACACTAGGATCCTGGTGTATTTGGCCCTTCCGATCGAAAATACACGAGAATCTTGGTGTATTTGGCCCTTCTGATCGAAAATACACAAGGATCCTGGTGTATTTGGCCCTTCCAATCGAAAATACACGAGGATCTTGGTGTATTTGGCCCTTCCCATCAAAAATACACGAGAATCCTGGTGTATTTTCCATCAGAAGGGATGAATGCAGCCCTTCTGATCGAAAATACATCAGGATCCTAGTGTATTTGGCCCTTCCGATCGAAAATACACGAGGATCTTAGTGTATTTGGCCCTTCCGATCAAAAATACACTAGGAACCTGGTGTATTTGGCCCTTCCGATCGAAAATACACGAGGATCTTAGTGTATTTGGCCCTTCCGATCGAAAATACACGAGGATCTTAGTGTATTTGGCCCTTCCGATCGAAAATACACTAGGATCCTGGTGTATTTGGCCCTTCCGATCGAAAATACACGAGGATCCTGGTGTATTTGGCCCTTCCGATCGAAAATACACGAGGATGTTGGTGTATTTGGCCCTTCCGATCGAAAATACACGAGGATCTTAGTGTATTTGGCCCTTCCGATCGAAAATACACGAGGATCTTAGTGTATTTGGCCCTTCCGATCGAAAATACACTAGGATCCAGGTGTATTTGGCCCTTCCGATCGAAAATACACGAGGATCTTAGTGTATTTGGCCCTTCCAATCGAAAATACATTAGGATCCTGGTGTATTTTCCATCAGAAGGGATGAATGCAGCCCTTCTGATTCCTCTATAAAAATATATGCAAAGGTTTTAATGCTTATGTGTTGCATTTTTTTTAATTTGAGAAAATGTCATTTATTTTAAAGCTTTCCCTACGAACATAACATAAAATTTTAAATCATCAAAACAGCATTAAAAATGATTGCACCTGCTAGACACAGCAGAAACTCTCTTTGCAAATGTCCAAATCTTTCTGGAAGGGCTGCTTGCACCTAGATCCAGGTGTATTAATTGTCTGAGGGGCAGCATACTCCTAGACTCAGGTCCGCTTCTCATCAGAAGGGCCACATACACCAGAATGCTGGTGTAATTGGGTTCAGAAGGACCGAATTCATCCCTTCTCATGGAAAAAAACACCAGGATCCTGATGTATTTTCGATCAGAAGGGCCAAATAGAGCAGGATCCTGGTCCATTTTCGATCAGAAGGGCCAAATACAGCAAGATCCTGGTCCATTTTCGATCAGAAGGGCCAAATACAGCAAGATCCTGGTCCATTTTCAATCAGAAGGGATGAATGTGGGCATTCTGATCCCAATTACACCAGGATTCTGGTGTATTTGGCCCTTCTAATGAGAAATGGAGCTGAATCTAGGTGTAGGCTACCCCTTAGACAATAAATACAGCTGGATCTAGGTGTAAGCAGCCCTTCCAGAAAGATTTGGACATATGCAAAGAGAGTTTCTGCTGTGTGTAGGAGGTACAATCATTTTTAATGCTGTTTTGATAATTTAAAATTATATGTTATATGTTCATAGGCAAAGCTTTAAAATAAATGACATTTTTCTCAAATTTTAAAAAATGACACACATAGGCATTAAAAGTTTTGCATATATTTTTGTAGAGGACTATCTTTATTGTCCTCATGAAGAAAAAAGCAGGTATCTAGCGCTCCAATGAAAACCACAATACAGCACTGGAAATAACAAAGCAGCGTCTGCAGTACTGACAAATATATTTTGAAAATAACCCTCCTCCCCCTTCACAGACCCTTGAAAATTCCACCAGCCCCCAACTTCTCTTAGATCTTGTCCCCCCCCCCCCCCCCCCCACCAGAAGGGATGAATGCAGCCCTTCCGATCGAAAATACACGAGGATCTTGGTGTATTTGGCCCTTCCGATCGAAAATACACGAGAATCCTGGTGTATTTGGCCCTTCCGATCGAAAATACACTAGGAACCTGGTGTATTTGGCCCTTCCGATCGAAAATACACGAGGATCTTAGTGTATTTGGCCCTTCCGATCAAAAATACACTAGGAACCTGGTGTATTTGGCCCTTCCGATCGAAAATACACGAGGATGTTGGTGTATTTGGCCCTTCCGATCGAAAATACACGAGGATCTTAGTGTATTTGGCCCTTCCGATCGAAAATACACTAGGATCCTGGTGTATTTGGCCCTTCCGATCGAAAATAGACCAGGATCCTGGTGTATTTGGCCCTTCCAATCGAAAATACACGAGGATCTTAGTGTATTTGGCCCTTCCGATCGAAAATACACGAGGATCTTAGTGTATTTGGCCCTTCCGATCGAAAATACATTAGGATCCTGGTGTATTTGGCCCTTCCGATCGAAAATACACTAGGAACCTGGTGTATTTGGCCCTTCCGATCGAAAATACACTAGGAACCTGGTGTATTTGGCCCTTCCGATCGAAAATACACGAGGATGTTGGTGTATTTGGCCCTTCCGATCGAAAATACACGAGGATCTTAGTGTATTTGGCCCTTCCGATCGAAAATACACTAGGATCCTGGTGTATTTGGCCCTTCCGATCGAAAATAGACCAGGATCCTGGTGTATTTGGCCCTTCCGATCGAAAATACACGAGGATCTTAGTGTATTTGGCCCTTCCGATCGAAAATACACGAGGATCTTAGTGTATTTGGCCCTTCCGATCGAAAATACATTAGGATCCTGGTGTATTTTCCATCAGAAGGGATGAATGCAGCCCTTCTGATTCCTCTATAAAAATATATGCAAAGGTTTTAATGCTTATGTGTTGCATTTTTTTAAATTTGAGAAAAATGTCATTTTAAAGCTTTCCCTACGAACATAACATAAAATTTTAAATCATCAAAACAGCATTAAAAATGATTGTACCTGCTAGACACAGCAAAAACTCTCTTTGCATATTCCAAATCTTTCTGGAAGGGCTGCTTACACCTAGATCCAGCTGTATTAATTGTCTGAGGGGCAGCATACTCCTAGACTCAGCTCCGCTTCTCATCAGAAGGGCCACATACACCAGAATCCTGGTGTAATTGGGTTCAGAAGGACCGAATTCATCCCTTCTCATGGAAAAAAACACCAGGATCCTGATGTATTTTCGATCAGAAGGGCCAAATAGAGCAGGATCCTGGTCTATTTTCGATCAGAAGGGCCAAATACAGCAGGATCCTGGTCCATTTTCGATCAGGAGGGATGAATGCGGCCATTCTGATCCCAATTACACCAGGATTCTGGTGTATGTGGCCGTTCTGATGAGAAACGGAGCTGAATCTAGGTGTATGGTGCCCCTCAGACAATAAATACAGCTGGATCTAGGTGTAAGCAGCCCTTCCAGAAAGATTTGGACATATGCAAAGAGAGTTTCTGCTGTGTGTAGGAGGAACAATCATTTTTAATGCTGTTTTGATAATTTAAAATTTTATGTTATATGTTCATAGGCAAAGCTTGAAAATAAATGACATTTTTCTCAAATTTTAAAAAATGACACACATAGGCATTAAAAGTTTTGCATATATTTTTGTAGAGGACTATCTTTATTGTCCTCATGAAGAAAAAAGCAGGTATCTAGCGCTCCAATGAAAACCACAATACAGCACTGGAAATAACAAAGCAGCGTCTGCAGTACTGACAAATATATTTTGAAAATAACCCTCCTCCCCCTTCACAGACTCTTGAAAATTCCACCAGCCCCCAACTTCTCTTAGATCTTGTCCCCCCCCCCCCCCTCCAGAAGGGATGAATGCAGCCCTTCCGATCGAAAATACACTAGGAACCTGGTGTATTTGGCCCTTCCGATCGAAAATACACGAGGATCTTGGTGTATTTGGCCCTTCCGATCGAAAATACACGAGGATCTTGGTGTATTTGCCCTTCCGATCGAAAATACACGAGGATCTTGGTGTATTTGGCCCTTCCGATCGAAAATACACGAGGATCTTGGTGTATTTGGCCCTTCCGATCGAAAATACACGAGGATCTTGGTGTATTTGGCCCTTCCGATCGAAAATACACGAGGATCTTGGTGTATTTGGCCCTTCCGATCGAAAATACACGAGGATCTTGGTGTATTTGGCCCTTCCGATCGAAAATACACGAGGATCTTAGTGTATTTGGCCCTTCCGATCGAAAATACACGAGGATCTTAGTGTATTTGGCCCTTCCGATCGAAAATACACGAGGATCTTAGTGTATTTGGCCCTTCCGATCGAAAATACACTAGGAACCTGGTGTATTTGGCCCTTCCGATCGAAAATACACGAGGATCTTAGTGTATTTGGCCCTTCCGATCGAAAATACACGAGGATCTTGGTGTATTTGGCCCTTCCGATCGAAAATACACGAGGATCTTAGTGTATTTGGCCCTTCCGATCGAAAATACACGAGGATCTTAGTGTATTTGGCCCTTCCGATCGAAAATACACTAGGAACCTGGTGTATTTGGCCCTTCCGATTGAAAATACATTAGGATCCTGGTGTATTTTCCATCAGAAGGGATGAATGCAGCCCTTCTGATTCCTCTATAAAAATATATGCAAAGGTTTTAATGCTTATGTGTTGCATTTTTTTAAATTTGAGAAAAATGTCATTTTAAAGCTTTCCCTACGAACATAACATAAAATTTTAAATCATCAAAACAGCATTAAAAATGATTGCACCTGCTAGACACAGCAGAAACTCTCTTTGCAAATGTCCAAATCTTTCTGGAAGGGCTGCTTGCACCTAGATCCAGCTGTATTAATTGTCTGAAGGGCAGCATACTCCTAGACTCAGGTTCGCTTCTCATCAGAAGGGCCACATACACCAGAATGCTGGTGTAATTGGGTTCAGAAGGACCGAATTCATCCCTTCTCATGGAAAAAAACACCAGGATCCTGATGTATTTTCGATCAGAAGGGCCAAATAGAGCAGGATCCTGGTCTATTTTCGATCAGAAGGGCCAAATACAGCAAGATCCTGGTCCATTTTCAATCAGAAGGGATGAATGTGGGCATTCTGATCCCAATTACACCAGGATTCTGGTGTATTTGGCCCTTCTAATGAGAAATGGAGCTGAATCTAGGTGTATGGTGCCCCTCAGACAATAAATACAGCTGGATCTAGGTGTAAGCAGCCCTTCCAGAAAGATTTGGACATATGCAAAGAGAGTTTCTGCTGTGTGTAGGAGGTACAATCATTTTTAATGCTGTTTTGATAATTTAAAATTATATGTTATATGTTCATAGGCAAAGCTTTAAAATAAATGACATTTTTCTCAAATTTTAAAAAATGACACACATAGGCATTAAAAGTTTTGCATATATTTTTGTAGAGGACTATCTTTATTGTCCTCATGAAGAAAAAAGCAGGTATCTAGCGCTCCAATGAAAACCACAATACAGCACTGGAAATAACAAAGCAGCGTCTGCAGTACTGACAAATATATTTTGAAAATAACCCTCCTCCCCCTTCACAGACTCTTGAAAATTCCACCAGCCCCCAACTTCTCTTAGATCTTGTCCCCCCCCCCCCCCCCCCCCCCCACCAGAAGGGATGAATGCAGCCCTTCCGATCGAAAATACACTAGGAACCTGGTGTATTTGGCCCTTCCGATCGAAAATACACGAGGATCTTGGTGTATTTGGCCCTTCCGATCGAAAATACACGAGGATCTTGGTGTATTTGGCCCTTCCGATCGAAAATACACGAGGATCTTGGTGTATTTGGCCCTTCCGATCAAAAATACACTAGGAACCTGGTGTATTTGGCCCTTCCGATCGAAAATACACGAGGATCTTAGTGTATTTGGCCCTTCCGATCGAAAATACACGAGGATCTTAGTGTATTTGGCCCTTCCGATCGAAAATACACTAGGAACCTGTGTATTTGGCCCTTCCGATTGAAAATACATTAGGATCCTGGTGTATTTTCCATCAGAAGGGATGAATGCAGCCCTTCTGATTCCTCTATAAAAATATATGCAAAGGTTTTAATGCTTATGTGTTGCATTTTTTAAATTTGAGAAAATGTCATTTTTAAAGCTTTCCCTACGAACATAACATAAAATTTTAAATCATCAAAACAGCATTAAAAATGATTGTACCTGCTAGACACAGCAAAAACTCTCTTTGCATATTCCAAATCTTTCTGGAAGGGCTGCTTACACCTAGATCCAGCTGTATTAATTGTCTGAGGGGCAGCATACTCCTAGACTCAGCTCCGCTTCTCATCAGAAGGGCCACATACACCAGAATCCTGGTGTAATTGGGTTCAGAAGGACCGAATTCATCCCTTCTCATGGAAAAAAACACCAGGATCCTGATGTATTTTCGATCAGAAGGGCCAAATAGAGCAGGATCCTGGTCTATTTTCGATCAGAAGGGCCAAATACAGCAGGATCCTGGTCCATTTTCGATCAGAAGGGCCAAATACAGCAGGATCCTGGTCCATTTTCGATCAGGAGGGATGAATGCGGCCATTCTGATCCCAATTACACCAGGATTCTGGTGTATGTGGCCGTTCTGATGAGAAACGGAGCTGAATCTAGGTGTATGGTGCCCCTCAGACAATAAATACAGCTGGATCTAGGTGTAAGCAGCCCTTCCAGAAAGATTTGGACATATGCAAAGAGAGTTTCTGCTGTGTGTAGGAGGTACAATCATTTTTAATGCTGTTTTGATAATTTAAAATTATATGTTCATAGGCAAAGCTTTAAAATAAATGACATTTTTCTCAAATTTTAAAAAATGACACACATAGGCATTAAAAGTTTTGCATATATTTTTGTAGAGGACTATCTTTATTGTCATCATGAAGAAAAAAGCAGGTATCTAGCGCTCCAATGAAAACCACAATACAGCACTGGAAAGAACAAAGCAGCTTCTGCAGTACTGACAAATATATTTTGAAAATAACCCTCAACCCCCCTTCACAGACCCTTGAAAATTCCACCAGCCCCCAAGTTCTCTTAGATCTTCTCTCCCCCCACAAGAGAGAATGCAAATCTACTTTTCTATTGTTTTTGACAAACGGAGATGGCTGCTGGGGGGGGGGGGGGGAACAGCTTCAACTTTATATTCATACTGTCTCCTGTGGACCAGATAAGCTCATCCCACGTCCCCTCATTTAACCTTAAGGAGACAGCGATAAGAGTTTTCATTTTGGCACAAGAAGAAAATATAAGAAAACCAAAGCATTGCATAAGGGTCTTCTAGCCCATGTAGTTATGTTTAAACAAAAGAGATCTGCATGAAATAAAATATTTATTTTTATTTGGACTTATAAAACCACTTTCTCCTTGAAACACGTTCAAAACAGAATCATCCATCTAAAAAGGTAAACTGTTACAAAACAGATTCCACGTGCCCCAATGAAAGGAGAGTTTCATTCTACTCCCATTTCATTTCAATATATTCGGTGCTCATTATAAACAGCAGATCACAACAAGAGTGAAGACGAACCCATCAGGAAACAGGATATTCTCCTGTGAATTGTACAGAAGAGTGAAGAAAAATGAGCAGAAAGTACAGAATTCATCATTTCTGGTTTTGTAACGTTTCAAGTTGTTCAATCTGACCCATTCCAGATGGCCGGTCCTGGTTTTAAAGTTCCACCGCAAAGCAGTGTGGGACTTGTAGTCCATCCATTGAACTCATGAGGCAGAAACCCAACAGTCTCCCTCATCTTCCCACCTCTTTGCAGGCTCTGAACAGACATTGGGCATTTCTGACGCTTGACCTAGAAATCTGCCCAGGAGGCCAGGAAGCGACCCCTGGGTTACCATCTGGCTCCAGTCCAGGTTTTGCTTCCATTGAAAGTCATGCAAGTAAAACCCGGCCTGGAAATGGGCCCGAAAATGCTAAGCAGAGGCCAGTCGCTGTTCGAGCCAAAAGACTCAATGAAGGCTGAATGTGGCGAGTAAGGCCCCGGCCCCCCTCCCCCTCCCCCTCCCCCTCCCCGGACTGACCTTCAACACATTCAGTTGGCTGCCATCGTCTCCCTCTCGCTTGAACGACATCAGCCTCCTCGTCCTCCTGTTCCATCTGTAGCTCCAGCTGATGAAATAGGGGGGAGGGGGGACGACCGTTTCCCGGCATGCGCCGCGCACGGGCCCTTTTCCGCTTCCGGTCCAGGACTACAACTCCCAGAGCGCTCCGTCCTTCCGCCATGACGGCGCGCGTCACGGAGCCCGGGGCGGCTGGGTAATGTAGTCGCAGCTCCCTACGGGAACGAGGCTCGCTCGCCTCCCCGGAACTATAACTCCCAGAGTGCCCGGCGCCAGGCCCGCCCTAAGCGCCACACGGCCGCCGGTCTGAGCCAGCGACTGTGCTGCTGGCAAAGCGGCTGCTTCCCTTTTGCCCCAGACGGGGCTGAGGAGGGGGAATCAGAGACCTCGGTGCAACCTGGGCAAAGGGGAGAAGTTGCTAGTCAGGGAGTCATGTGATGAGCGCAGAGCAGCAGCCTCGGTCCAGGCAGGTTGCAAACAGGAGAGTCCAGGGCAGCACCCTCGCTCCAGGAAGGTTGCAAACAGGGCAGCATCCTCATTACAGGCAGGTTGCAAACAGGACAGCATCCTCATTACAGGCAGGTTGCAAACAGGAGAGTCCAGGGCAGCACCCACGGTCCAGGCAGGTTGCAAACAGGGCAGCATCCTCACTACAAGCAGGTTGCAAACAGGAGAGTCCAGCACAGCACCCTCGGTCCAGGCAGGTTGCAAACAGGGCAGCATCCTCACTACAGGCAGGTTGCAAACAGGAGAGTCCAGGGCAGCACCCACGGTCCAGGCAGGTTGCAAACAGGGCAACATCCTCACTACAGGCAGGTTGCAAACAGGACAGCATCCTCATCACAGGCAGGTTGCAAACAGGAGAGTCCAGGGCAGCACCCACGGTCCAGGCAGGTTGCAAACAGGGCAGCATCCTCACTACAAGCAGGTTGCAAACAGGAGAGTCCAGCACAGCACCCTCGGTCCAGGCAGGTTGCAAACAGGGCAGCATCCTCACTACAGGCAGGTTGCAAACAGGAGAGTCCAGGGCAGCACCCACGGTCCAGGCAGGTTGCAAACAGGGCAGCATCCTCACTACAGGCAGGTTGCAAACAGGAGAGTCCAGGGCAGCACCCTCGGTCCAGGCAGGTTGCAAGCAGGAGAGTTCAATTCAATGCTGTACAAAGATCTTGAGCAGCTCCCCCAGGAGTGGAGGATATGAACGATAAACCCTAAACTACACCAGCACTTAACCTAGGCGTGATGACATTTCCCCCCGGGCAGGGCTCCTCAGGAGGGTCTGGTCTGCTGTGTGGGGTGAAAACCCAATCTTATGGAAGCCTGGCGCAATCTGCAAATTCCCCTACCAGACAGCGGAGGATGCAGCACCAACTGGAGCCGGGGGACACATTACAAGGACTGGCTCTCAAGTATGGCGTTACGGTAGGTCTTGAAACGGCACTGAGAAGGGCCTTGTCTTCTGCACGATTCAACTATATAGCCTGGGAGAGGAAAGGATGGTAGAGCTCGGTGGTTGATGTGGATGGGCAGAGTGGTCTTTATCTGCTGTCTATATTTCTATGACTTCACACTCACTGAAAAAAAATCAACAGGTAACACACACTTGAGTGTCAAGTTAAAATCATTGCCAATTTGTTTTTCCTAGGTCCAATTCTGTAATAGCAAAACTGAGAAACAGGCTGGTTCTACCGTAGAGACTAACAAATTACTGAGACATGAGCTTTTGAGGGTGAGAGTTGCCCTTTATCAGGTGCAGCCAGGCGTAGGTACAAAGTCATGATGAAATGGACTCTTGTGCCTCGAAAAATCAGGCACCATCAATAGCAATTCTGCATCCCATTGTGAACAGAATCCCTGGGTGCAGCCCTCTGGGACTGCTCGGTTCCCTGGACTTGCATGGCTGCTCTGAGAGTTGCACTCCCTCTGCCTCTCTCCAGCTCTGTAAATGATAATTGTGTTTTGTTTCCCCATCTTTCCTCCCTAGATGGAGCAGATTAAACGAGCAAACAGGTTGTACACGGGCGACTCGATCTTTTTAAAGAAAACCCTTTACATCCCGGTCCCGACGGAGCAGAAGGGGCCGCAGAATGGGCTGGAAGGTGAGGCGGAAGGCACAGACAAGAGAGACGTAGAAAGCAGCAGGTCGGAGAAGCAGAAAACGGCGAGGGAGCAGGCCCAGTCCCATGAGCTGTCTGCCACAGATTTCTTAAAGAAACTGGATTCGAAAATCACAGTGTCTAAGAGGGCCGCAGTGAAGGCATTGCACAACAGCGAGATCACGTGAGTGTGAACTTCTGGATCCCGAGGGAGGCTCGCTGAAGCCAAGTTCGAGGGAAGCGTTTAAGGGGGATTGTGCGAGAGAGATGGGGTAGCAGAGGAGAAGGGATGTGGCTAGAGATTGCAGATCACTGTCCATGAAGCTAGCTGAGTGTGCGCTGGGGAACGATCAGGGAGTTTCTCGCTGCGCAGCGAGTGTGCGGGAGAGATTTTCCTGCCTCTCTGGGTCCATGGTTTTTCTGTCACCTGGAGTAACGCTGCCTTCATTCCACTAGCCCGTTGTCAGCAGCAGGAAGCTCCACCAGTCTCCGCTCGGCACAGTATCCCGAGACCTCACATATCAGGAATTTTGCAGTGCACGGAGCTGGCTTATCTCAGATGCCCAACCCCTGTTTTTAACTGTTTATTTTATGTCTGGCTACACTACCTTATTTCATTGCCTTGAGAGACTAGATCGAGTCTCCTCCGGGGCTCTTGCATTTCGGTTTCTCCTCATCATCTTCTTCACCGCCCACCCCACCCCCAATAGCACAACTGTCCTGCTACAGTGGCAGCTTCTGGTGCTCTCCTCCAGTGGGGGCTTCTTTCTGTGCCTCCCCAGCACTATCCCAGCTGGAGCCCTTGTACCTCCAGCTGGGATAGTGGAAAAAGCGAATGCCCTCAGACTCCTTGGCACCTCCTGAAGCTGCCCATTCTCATTCGCAGAATACGCCTGTGGCACTGATGTTTCTGTGCTCCCAGGGACTTCAGCCCTAGCCTGAGTCCTCCCCACTCTGCACAAATAACAGTAAAAGCAATGCCCCCCCCCCACCCCCAAGGCCTTGTGATAACATGTGAGTGATCGGCAGCATGAGAACAAGAGAGGGGGCTATTGATCTTTGTCGAGAGTTTGAATTCATTCTCCGCTAGACCAGTAGGACATGCTTAGCTAAGCGGGATGTACAGCTCCTAGAGGCAGGACCCTCGGGCCGAGAATACATGGATTCTGTGCTCTTCTGTCTGTGTTCACCGTCTTTATGACCCCACTGTGCACAGCAGCTGACTATGCTGGCTTTGCAGAGCTCATTCACCTGCTGGATCCAGCTGGAGATGGGGAATGCTGCCAGATTCTCTCGCATGAGCTGGTGGCCACATCTGCCGAACCCCCAATCTGGCTGGCAGCGTGGGTCAGGCAATAAGTGATTATGAGAGTTGATTGCAATATTGTATTTTATGCAGGGTCTCTTGAAGAGAGCGTCAAAGAGACTTCTTCTGTTACTGAAGAGTGCTGCTAGAGAAATGGGGGAGAGGGTTAGGTCCCAGAGAACACGCGAGGCGAGGTTCAGAACGTTCACATTGGTTTTTAGGGCAGGACGAGGTACAGGTCCTGCTCGATTGTGAAATAAATTGCTCCGCTTGGCTTCCTGCTCGTAGCTTGCGATCAGAAAATGAGAAATTAGTGGAAATTCTGGGTGAAAAGAGTTTTCGGAATTGGGTCCTGATAACTAGAATCGGGATTATCTTCTTCCTCTACAACATTAGCAAAATCCGCCCTTTCCTGTCTGAGCACACCACCCAAACTCTCATCCACTCTCTCATTACCTCTCGCCTTGACTACTGCAACCTACTCCTCACTGGCCTCCCACTTAGCCATCTATCCCCCCTTCAGTCCGTTCAGAACTCGGCTGCAAGTCTTATCTTCCGCCTGGACCGATATGCTCATATCACCCCTCTCCTCAAGTCACTTCACTGGCTTCCGATCAGGTACCGCATACAGTTCAAGCTTCTCCTTCTTACCTACAAATGCACTTGATCTGCAGCCCCTCCTTACCTCTCTACCCTCATCTCCCCTTACGTCCCTACCAGTAACCGCCGCTCTCAAGACAAATCCCTCCTCTCAGTACCCTTCTCCACCACCGCCAACTCCAGGCTCCGCCCTTTCTGCCTCGCCTCACCCCACGCGTGGAACAAACTCCCCGAGCCCATACGTCAGGCCCCCTCCCTCCCCATCTTCAAATCTCTGCTTAAAGCCCACCTCTTCAATGTCGCCTTCGGCACCTAACCTCTACACCTCTACCCAGGAAATCTAGACTGCCCAACTTGACATTTCGTTATTTAGATTCTAAGCTCCTTTGAGCAGGGACCGTCCTTCGTTGTTTATTTTGTACAGCGCTGCGTAACCCTAGTAGCGCTCTAGAAATGTTTAGTAGAAGTAGTAGTAGGTTTAGGAAGGGCTTTGCCTGAAGTGGGGGATGGGCTGGGTAAGGGTGGTGAATGATGTAAAGTTTTAATTGACACTGGTGCGTGTGGAAGTAGGATATCTCTAAACTAAGACAGCGGTGTGACGGACTTTTATTTTTTTTTCTGCCAGGGTTCCTGAGGGAGAGACCAGCACCTGCAGTGGATCAGTCAGCTATCAAAGCTCTGCAAGAGACCGGGACAGTGAGCGCTCTCCCCGCCTGCACCAGTGGTCCCTGTTGGGGCCTGTCCCTCTCACCAGAACCACACGGACAGCAATGCTCAAGGACCGCGAGGATGAGCTGTTTAAACTCTGACCTCCGCAGAGATCGACCGCGGTGGTCCCGTGTTTCCCCGTCCTTGTCTGTCGATGTCTACCAGTACCGTAGTCTCTGGGAAGGAGGAGGGCGAACAGCACCAGAGAGGAGTCTCAAGCAGATAACTCTCCTCCTGAGAAATAAAATTCCCTCTGGAGCCTGGCTGCCAACTTCCTTTATTCTACTGTTTGCCTTGGTTACTGGACTTTTACAGAGACTGGAAATCAGGGACCTGGGCCCGTGTTCGGGGACACAGGAAAGCCATGCACTGAATCTTCAGTTGCACAAATTGTGATCTCCTGCCTGGGGAGTGGGTGGGGGATTAAGATTGGGCTGTGTACTGTAACTGAGTTAGGGGAGGAGATTCCCTCTGCTCCCCCCCCCCCCCCCACGAGGCAGTGACATGGGGGGGGGGGGGGGGGATATGGAAGAATACGCTACCTGTCTTCTGCACCATAATCATTACAAACTCAGGGAGAGGGAAGCAGGTTTCAGGGTGACAGAAGAACAGAGTGAGTGACCCCTGGAAAGAGATCAGTACAGCTGCCAGGGGAGTTGACCTTTGTTTCACGGTGCGACCCCCCCCCCCCCCCCCCACTCTACCCCCGCAGCGCTTTATTTCTCGGTTCTCGGAGGTTTCTTGGGGGAGAGGAGGGGCACTGATGTTTTTTTAACACAGCTCCCTTTCCTTGTTCTGAGGTAGGGGGTGCTCCCGCCCCTGTCGTGCTCTTGATGTCACTGGTAATATGGCATTCCCTGCATTGTGGTGGGGGGGGGGGGGAGTGTGAGTGATTCATTTTCAGATGAACACTGGGATGACAGAGCATGGCGTGTGCTCTTTAAGGGGACTGTGATGTCACCGTTAACCATTGTGAAATCACACTAAGTTTTCAGATGAGCACTGGGATGAACGAGGACTGTGATGTCACTGATTGATCCTTGTGACATCACATTGCACCTCTCTCAGCCAGTCACGCCCTTCTGCTGTCTAAGACCACAGAAGGTGACCACGGGCTCAGTGCCTACCATGCCCGGTTCAAAGAATGGTGTTCACCGCCCCTGTTCCCCTCCCCCCACAGAAGCTGATCCAGTCCAGGATTTTCCCCTTTTGCTTCTGAGAAAAAGCAGGCCTTTTCACTTTGCTGTGCACTAGGGGGAAAACCAGGATGGCACCATCATTTGGGCGGGGGAATTGTTGGTGGCTCGCTTCTGCCGTACAGGAAACCTAGATTCTGTTCGTGAATATTGAACCTGTCATTGACTGCAAGTCTTAGAAGGCAGTAAGGACGTTTGGGGTCCCCCTTGCCCCCTGTTTACTTGCTAGACCAACGGGCTCCCTGGACGCTGATTGCAGGAGATGGTTAGTGAACTTTTGTATAGAAGTTAGAGGTCTCGCGGAACTGTCAGAGACTGCTTCTGGGCGGCTGCGGCTTTCGAAGCGTTACTTTCAGCTTTCTTGCAGGCCACGTGCTCCTGTGCACTGACCGTCACTTGTAACTTGTGTCTCGTGTTCTGTTTCTCCTTAATACCGGAGCAAGAAACAATGTTAGGGTTTTAAAAGGAACAACAGACTCTCTGCTGTTTTTTTTAACCCTCCTGGGTCAAATGAGTTTGGATGTTATGCAGGCCACTGAAGCTCCTGAACTCACCCACTTTTGAACACCGAGCCCTTGAAATGGCAGTGGATAAGGCCTGTGTCAGAGACGCAGACCGATGGGTGAGATACCCAGACTGTATCTGTTTCTGTCTGACCCAGGAGAGGAAAGGCTTGATACCATGTCTCTTTCGTGGTGCCAGACTCCTCCTCCTGAATCTTACCGCTTGCACTTTCTCTGGTTTATTCACAGCATCTCTCTATATAAAAAGCAACACCAACGTTCTATGAAGCCTCCAGCCGGAAGTGTGAAGGGGGCGAGATATCCGGTTTCCCTATGAGTGTCTGCCCCGCCCTCTCTGTAACACAGTCAGTGAAGGAAAACAGCAGAGCACGAAATCAAATCGCTGGCTCTGTAACAGTGAAGGACTCAGAGTGGGGAGGGGAGAGAGGCCAGAGGGCAGGGACACACACACTCCCACATGCACACAGAAGAAAACATTGCTAGCCCCAAAGGGGGGAGGGGAGAGAGGCCAGAGGGCAGGGACACACACACTCCCACATGCACACAAAAGAAAACATTGCTAGCCCCCGTTTCATTTGCATCAGAAACGGGGCTTTTTTACTAGTATTTTATATTTCTTGCTGTCTTGTTTGCTATGTTAAAAAAAAAAAACCCGAATGGCCGTGATGTGAACAAGACCGCAATTTTCTCTCTGAAATGTGAAGGTTCATTGGCATTATTTAGGACGATAAGAGAATAAAACCTTATAGTACGATGGTTGTGGATAGAAAGAAGGAGTGGAGATGAGTGAATAAAAGAGATTTTTCAGTGTGGACGAGGGTTTCTGGATAAATTCTTTCTTCTGCCCTCTCCTGCAGTAATGTTGGTTCACGATGCAGAGCCCCTCAGAGATGGAGGGAAAAAAACCCCAAGGCCGGACTGTGACCTTGAAGGTGGCAATTTTACAATTTAATAGTGTCAACTAATCAATATAATCGGAGCAGCAGATTCACTATGAAAAATGCACAACTCAAAATTGTGCTGAAAAATCTTGTAAAACTTTGCTAAGACACGAAGGCAATCCAGGGGGCTAAATAAGTCAATCGTTAAACGAGTGAAACCTCAAAGCTCCCAATTGCATTTATGACATGTTAGAATACCCTACATCTTCGAGCAAAGCATTATCTTTATTGGTTTCTTACAGAGGGGAAAAACTCCCACCTGGGGAGAAAAACTGTTTCCAAAAAACCCTTTCTGTGATCTATACTACTACTACTATTTAGCATTTCTATAGCGCTACAAGGCGTACGCAGCGCTGCACAAACATAGAAGAAAGACAGTCCCTGCTCAAAGAGCTTACAATCTAGTAGATGCCCTGGATGCCCTGGAATCTGTACGAGTCCGCGGGTAGTCATTTAAATTTCCATAGGGCAGATGAGAAGTCCACCCCTATGGGAGGGACTACTGATACCCCCCTGGTTTTGGAGGGAAAGTATCTTTTTCCAGAACTCTGAGATCTGCAACCCAAGCTAATTCGCCTTGTCTACAAAACTCAGGCAACAGGGCCTGGGACAGAGAAGCACTGTGTTCTGTAAAGAGGATGAGGAGAAACAGCCTTCAGCTTACGAGAGGAAATCAGGTCCTGGCACAGCGGCTCAGCCTCACCCCAGGTACAGGGTGGAGGCAGCCATGTTGACGGGCCCATTTTCCTGCCAAGCTAGTCTAAATACTGGGCAAGCACAAGCCAGTAGGCTTTCTGACCTCTCACGAAGACAGAAGAAAAAGGGGTGCCTGAAGGTCCCTTCATATATAAACTGAGGAGAGGAAAGAGCAGCAGATGGACTCGGTCCTCAGGAGCTACTTCCGCAACCCTTAAGGGAAGGGGATCCAATTCCAGCTAACAGAGCTATGGGAGACCTGCCTGTAGGGCCCAGAGAGAGCGAGTGAGGGGATGCATGGGAGGTCAGATCTTCCAGCCAGGAGAGGGGTAATGCTGTGGCTATACCTACGGCACGGCTGTGGAAGAAACTAGGAAAGACCTCAAGTGTTCATTTTTTATTTGGATTTTTGCTCACACCTTTTTCAGTAGTAGCTCAAGGTGAGTTACATTCAGGTACTCTGGATATTTCTCTGTCCCATGAGGGCTCACAATCTAAGTTTGTACCTGAGGCAATGGAGGGTTAAGTGACTTGCCCAAGATCACAAGGAGCAGCAGCGGGATTTGAACCGGCCACCTCTGGATTACAAGACCGGTGCTCTACCACCAGGCCACTCCTCCACTGACAAGCCCTATTCGTGTTTGATATGTACATAAAGCACCACTTAAACGTTTGTCTTGTATAAACGTCTAAGTCCTCATTGTAGAAAGCCGGGATATGCTCGTATCAAACCCAAGTGAGTGCAAAGGCAAGGGGGGGTGGGGTCTGGGCATATTTTGGATGGAACAAGGGCACGGCAAGTTCATAGATGTTTATTTCCCATTTCAGGAAAGGACTCAATATTTAAAACCATGTAACCGGCCACAGGAACGATTCCTGGCTGGTTAGATGGCGCTTAGCAATATTCAGCAGGAGCTCGCTGGTTATCTCCCACTTAATATTGCCGGTTAGCGCTTAGCGGATAACTATATTGCGCGATATGACCAGCTATATACCGATATTGAAGATACCGCCATCGAAATAGTAGAAATACCTTTGACCAGTTTAAACTTAACCAGTCAAGACGATATTCAGAGTTGGCTGGATAAGTTGAAACCAGCCAAAAAAAAACACCTGGATATTCAGTGCCGGTCACCAGAAAAAGCTATTCATCTGGATTAATGACTGTTCCTGAAGTTTGACCCTGTTGAGTCACCATTAAATTTGGCATTGCAGCTACCTGACCACGTGCGGTGTGGACTTATGTCTGGGAGCAGGAATTAGACACCGTAACAGAGCTGAGGGTCTTGGAGAGAATTCTTCCCACCACCCTCTGAACCTATCATCCGATTCTTTCTGTACGTCCAGATAACGCCCTTAACAGGGGTCCAGCCGAGGGGCCCTGCACTGCATATCTAAACATCAGTTTTGCTATAATGGAAATGAAACAGAAATCCATCATAATTAGATTTTTGTGAACCTGGTCGATGGCCTCATGAAAGTGTTTCTTTGTTGATAAAATGCCTCTCTCCCCCTCTAAACTAACAATGAAACATTACAGTTCTTTCCCTTCAGGACTTTACTTGATTGAAGAGTTAGGGCCATTTGCATTTTTTGGGGTAGGTTGATCGCCAGGCCTTGGAGAACAGGACTCGGGAAGTAAGGGCAGAAAACGCTACCACCCAATGGTCTGAGCCTTACGGGGCAGTGTCCTCTCTCTGGAGCATCATAGCAGGGAATTCTCTACCTGACCACAGTGGTGTGCTGGAGCAGGATTTCACAGGCTCGCAAGAGCCGGTTGTTAAGTTTTTAAGAATTTTGGGAGCCGGTTGTTAAAGTAAGGCCCTCCACGGCTACTTTAACAACTGGCTCCCAAAATGTGGGCTTGGGCCCCCTGCTGAATTATCTTTTATATTTCTGGTGGGGATGCTGAGCCCCGCCAGCCAACTAAATAGACTACTGCTACTCCCCGCTTCCAGCTCTGGGCAGCAGGCTGGGACTTCTCAAGCATGTGAGAGAAGTTCCAGCATGCTGCTCAGAGCAAGACGTTGGGAGTGGTGGCAGTCCATTTGTTGGCTGCCAGCAAAGGTATGCCTAGCGTGCCCGCACGGAGGGATGGAGAAGAGAGAGGTAAGTGTTGCTCCCCCCCCCCCCCCCCCCCCCCCCCGGCCACCCCTGGCCCTTTCAACTGCAGAGCTGGCTACGTCCAGAGAAAGAGCCTGTTGTTAAACATTTACCAGCACACCCCTGCCTGACCAACATCTTAGCTTAGTGGGTTCCAATCCAGTCTATGGTAGCCCTCTCGCCCCTTTGCTTTGCTACCTATCTGTAATGAATGTGCCTGGGAGACACTCCCAGAAGAGCTGTAGACATGGCAATGCATTTGTTTACACTGGGCATCTCCTGTCTGCAGATCTATCTCATGGATTTTCGTTGCAGATATCCTAAAAACCTCATCTGTTAGGGCCCAGGTTGGGAAGATTCACACAGGCCAGGCTACAGAAATGCAAAATGCTCTTCTTCAACCTGGCAGATACGATATGCAGAAGTTGCGATGTCACATCTGTAGCGTTAACACCCTGCTCAGTATGAGTAAGATATTGCAAAGTAACTTCTCATCAGCCATTCATGTTACAGTTTCCACGTTTATATTACAAAATCAAGATCAAATCTAATTACATGGACTCCGCACACTCCTCGCTTTCTATCGCATCCCACCCGATGCCTGAATATGAACATACAAGATAATTTTACAGAGACTAACAGGCTTATTTTCGAAAGAGAAGGACGCCCATCTTTTGACACAAATCGGAACATGGGCGTCCTTCTCACAGGGTCACCCAAATCGGCATAATCGAAAGCGTCCCCAACTGCTTTCCGTCGCAGGGATGACCAAAGTTCACAGGGGCGTGTTGGAGGCGTAGCAAAGGCGGGACTTGGGAATGCCTAACACATGGGCATCCTCGACCCATAATGGGAAAAAAAAGGGCGTCCCTGAAGAGCACTTGGACGTTTTAGTGGGTGCAGTTCACTTCAGACAGGTGGAACCAGGCCCCCCTCCTACCTGTTACACTTGTGGTGGTAAATGTGAGCCCTCCAAAACCCACCACAAACCCACTGTGCCCACATCTAGGTGCTCCCGTCACCCGTAAGGGCTATGGTAGTGGTGTACAGTGGTGTGTAGTGGGTTTTGGGGGGCTCAGCACACAAGGTAAGGGAGCTATGTACCTGGGAGCAATTTGTGAAGTCCATTGCAGTGCCCCCTAGGGTGCCTGGTTGGTGTCCTGGCATATCAGGGGGACCAGTGCACTATGAATGCTGGCTCCTCCCATGACCAGAGGGCTTGGATTTGGTCGTTTCTGAGATGGGCGTCCCCGGTTTCCATTATCGCCGAAAAGCAGAAACGACCAAGTCTAAGGATGACCATTTCTAGGGACGACCTAAATGTCAAGATTTGGGTGTCCCTGACTGTATTATTGAAACGAAAGATGGATGTCCATCTTGTTTCGATAATACGGGTTTCCCCACCCCTCCACCGGGACGTTTTGCAAGGACGTCCTCAGCAAAACTTGGGCGTCCCCTTCGATGATGCCCCTCTAAGACACTGTGCAGCAAGATACAAACGTTCTCCTGGTTGTACTGGCACCAACAGCCTGATTTTAAAATTCCCAAGCGTGCCTCAGGGTGTTCCCTGTACATATTAAACCCACCGAGCCCTACAAGGAGTTTTTTCTGGTACAGGGCATTGGCAGTAAGTCTGAGAGAGTGAGTTGTTACTCAACATATGCCGATTTAGGAGTTCCTGTCATGGTATGCATGAAACAAACTGATTTGGAGATATCATTTGGGGTTTGAAGGGGGGCAAGGTGGTCACTGAATTTCCCTATTTCCTGGCACCAGTGTGAAAAGCCTTTTCTAAGAACTGAAGGAGCAGCTGCTCAGAAAAACGAGGAGGGTTGTTAAAGTTTGCGAGACATGCAAACATCTCCAGAGGTCTTAACGATTGCTAAAGGTATTGTTTGGATGGCTAACAGTTGATTCCTGTTGGCGAGAGGTCTCCAAGGCTAAACGTGAACCATCAAATGTGGTGGAGGCTGCAGCTGGATTTAGAACACACTGACCCACTCAGAATCTATAAAGACCTGTCCTGCTGCCCAAGATCATTGGTGTCTATTGCTCAAAGTCCCTCTTTGTGTCGTTCATGATGACCAACCAGATAACTCCATGCGCACAAGGGAGTTTTAACCAGTCCTGAATTTAAACAGCCACCTCTCTGCACATCCAGGTCTTACTTTGTCCAGTTTTCAAGTGAATGGAAAGAAGAAAGCAGGGAAGAGCTGTGAGATACGAGAGAAAAGTCTAGGGCTGATGCAGCCTGTACCCAATGACTTGGTGCTCTATTGGCCAAGAATGCAAAGGACCTCTTTGATCCAATACATACCATTGATCTTTCTTGCCTATAACTTGCCCTCATCTATCAGTTTGTGCATGCCCTCACAGATTTTCTGCAGGTGAGGATTTAGGGACCCTGAGGGGTTGTAGAGCTCACCGAGGAGGTCTTCATTGGCAAAATGGTCAAAGACGTGCCGGATGCGGTCATGTGACTTGGGTGTCAAATGCTTGTCGACCAGCTGCAGCAGCAGGTTCCTGCAGTCCCTCAGGATCTCCGACAGCACCCCCTTCTCAAAAGTAAACGCCACCTCGTGAAAGCTGATGGCCGTCATGGCCCCCTGGTGCAGCTTCTTCTTGAACTCTTCCGTCAAGTCCAGTTCCTCTGCGCTGAAACGGTTGTTGCGGTAGAGGACACCGATCTTGACGGCAACCTTGATCAGGTTCTTAATGACCTTGTGGGATTCTGCCTTGTTCTTGGTGTAGTCCTTGGAGACCCGGTACAACTCATCCAGGATCTCACTGCTGGTGTCATCGATGAACATGTTTACCATCGACTTGGTGGCCATCCGGCTCAAAATCTTCTTCTGGGCTTGAAGAGCCAGATCTCTGGAGCTAAATGTTTCCATTGTAGCTGTAGAAAAGGAAAAAGGGACAACAGAGTTATATGATACTCCACTATATAATATATTTTATTAGAGTACAGCATATTACTGCACCTGAATGTAACTCGCCTTGAGCTATTACTGAGAAGACATGAGCTAAATCCAAAATACCCTCCCTTCCCTACTGTAGAATGATATACAAAATTCAAGTTTCAATGAATGACGTTGAATCAAAAGTCAAGTGCCTTCCCCTCTTGGGATATGCCTCTAATTCTCGGGATTTTGTAATCACACTCATACATGTCATAGGAACAGCACGTGAGGGCTCAAAACGTCTGACTGGGCCTTCTAGTGTGCCTAGGCATTCCTGTCCACACTGCAAGGATATATCCCAGCCTGTATATATTGTTTCTTATCTAAGTCCGTTTTTCTTCTATCCTTGTGATCCAAATGAGTCCAAGTGTAAACAGCGTGGATTAACCAAAACTTTGCTTGGCCCACCTGTGTTTATCACTTTGCAAGGTGAAGACCAGCAGTTTATAAGCCAAAGTGTTGAGTCTTCCTACATCCCCCAGTCATCCTCTGTTTATAAAACACGCCGTAAATCTTTCACTTACATATGACCTCAACCTGCCAACACCAGATGTTCACCATCAAGCACTTCCCCTTGTACCAGAAGAGGAGCCGTCATTAAGCCTCCGCTACTCTGCTCAAATTAATTTGATGTTAATATCAACTCTGCCTTCCCTCCTGACTGCCTACGCATTGCTCCCGGATCAGCCATTCGCTGCTGCAGCTCTACGAGCCCTACTGATAGCAAGGGAATATTTTAGTGCTGAATTCATGGTGTTCCTCAGAGAAAACGCACTGTCTTTGCTACTTTAGTCTCCTTCAAGGTTAACGTAGCTCATTTTTAGTCAAACAGAAGGTTAACTGTTCTTCTGGAGACTGGCTCGTACAAGCTGAGCTGTCCTGTTGAGCTTATCTTGTTGGGCAGACTGGATGGACCGTACAGGTCTTTATCTGCCGTCATTTACTGTGTTACTATGTTACTGTCTGCTCTGCCGACCTCCAACCTGGGTGACACAGTTCAGTTGAAGAGCAGCTCCTGTGCCTGCCATTGGACCGTTAGGCTTGGTGAAATCATGGGGGGTGGGGGGTGAGGGAGTGGAATCAGGTACCTTTGGCTGAAGATCTGTGCAGTTAGGTCCAGTTAAATCCCTTATATTAATGCCTGTGGGTGCCTGATTCTCTCTCCCCACATACTGTCAACACCCTTCATTTATTTCACTATGTTTATTAATCTTATTACTCACTTCCTATAATAATCCAAATGACCCACCTCCAACTTCCAAGCCCTTGAGCCAGAGGTGTAGCCTAATGGTTAGAGCAGCAGGGTGGGAGCCAGACGGCCCACGTTCAAGTCCCACAGCAGCTCCCTGTGGCCTTGGGCAAGTCAGTTAATTCCCCACTGCCTGGGGATGGTGCTGGTAACCTCCCTACTCATGTTGACCCCAATAGCGAAGTCACGGGTGGGTCAAGGCCCACCCAATTTGGGCCCATAATTGTGGCACTCTTGCTGTGGCTGGCAGGGATCCCTAAACCTGAACAGCTGAAGATTTCCTCCTCGGGCAGCCAGCGCTTTTCTAAACAGCTGGTAGTACTTGCCTCAAGCCAATGCTGACATCAGCCCCTCTGCACATGCTCAGTTTTTGCGCATGCACCGCCTGTCGGCAGCAGCGTCAGCTTGAGGCAAGTGCTGCTGTCTGGAAGAGCGCTGGCTACCTGAGGAGGAGGAAATTTTCAGCTGGAGTTGTGCTGGCAGACAGGCATGGAGGGGATACACAAAATGCATATCATTGGTGACATCATCACTAGTAAACAAAATGGCTGCCTCCATGTTAGCTTGGATTGCAAAATGAAATGATAGAAAACTCTGAGTAAAAAAAAAGCACAACTTTGAATGTATGATGTCTAAGCAGTGGCTTGGATTGCGGAGAAAGACTGGACCAGTTCTGGGTTTTGAACTTCCACCCCCTGTGCATTGTGAGATTTGTGGTCTGTGTCTGCACTTCCTCTATTTGGTATTAGCTGGAGGCAGCAAAAGGCACAGAAGCAGGAAGAGGAAATGCAAATTATATCGGTGGGGTGGGAAAGAGAAGAGCAGAAAGAAAGTGTCAGGTGGGGGAGGTGTGGAACAAAGAGGGAATTGCAAAGTTTGGTGGTGGTGAATAAGGATCACGTAATTGTTATTTATTTATTTTTAATACTTATAACCATCACTATTTTACCATTCTAGGTGGGGAACCAATAAAACATACACGGTATGAATTACAAACACACTCGTAATAACAAAACAATGAATACTGAGCCTTCTGCAAATCAGTCATAACTGAGCCAATGTATTAAACAGAGAATGCCTGGGTGAATCAAAAGACTTTCACTTGATTTCTAAACTGTATAATAGAGCCCGTGTTCCTTAACTCCAAGGCAGAGTGAGCTACAATCTAGTACCTTCAATATAGCAACAGAGGAACGAAATACATCCAGTCTAAAGTGTTTCACTGACGGAATATCTAAAACCTTCTTGTCTACTGATCGTAAACTCCATATCTCTATATATAAAACACACCTCCAACGTTCTAATGAAGCTACAGAAATTTCCAACATTCTAAATTGAAGTTGTGTAGATCACATAAGTGTCTGCCCCACCCTCGCGTCACCACGTGATGACGTCGAGGGCAGGGCAATGACACTCACACAATCGCATCGCTCACCCGCCCTGCCCTCGCATCAATCCGTCGGGTAAACAAACAAAAAAAAAAGAGGAACTTCACTCAGCAAGAGGAAGGCTTGAGGGAGGCTGCTCCGAGTTTTTTTTGTTTGCGGGCCGGGAGGAGTAGCTCCGCCTTCACGTCAACACGCGATTACGTCGATGGTGGGGCGGTACAAACAGCGTCGCACATACACAAGTTGGACGGAGATCCCCGAGCCCCCCTCGGTAAGCGATGACGGCGGGGCGGTACAGAGAGCGTCACACATACAGAACTTGCACCGAGATCCCGGAGCCACCCTCGGTAACCGACATCAACACACAAAACCTAACCTCACAGCAACAGGGTCAACTCAGGCTGTGAGGGTATGCTGGCATGGAGGAGGAGCACATTAGGGAAGGAAGACAGAACCCCTTAACAGAGGGAAAAGCAGGTGGGGAGGGGCTCCTCACACCAGAGAGGTGGGGGTGGGGGCCCTGTGAGAGGGGAGGGGCTCACAATCACTCACTCAGTAGAAGTGGGGAAGGGACAGAGGGGGGAGGGGGAAGGCAGGAGAGGGGGAAAGAAGGACGAAACGGAGGGGGGCCAACAAAAGGCAAAAGTAGGATTGGGGGGGGAACCAGACTCTCACTCTGTCAAACACACTGTAGCTCTCGGAAAACTCTGTCTCATTCACTGTGTCCAACATACGCACTCGCACACACTCATTCTGAAACACACACACTCACTCACAGATACACAAGCACTCAATCTCACTCTCACAATCGCACAGTCACTCTCTTTCTCTCTCACACACACTCACTCTAACATACACACTACGAGGAAAACCTGGCTAGCGCCCGTTTCATTTGTTTCCAAAACAGGCCTTTTTTACTAGTAAACCTATAAATTGAAAGACAAGAAGCAATAACCAGCAGGGATTCATTGTTCAGTGCCTTATGAATAAGAACATACGAGTAGCCATACTGGGTCAGACCAATGGTCCATCTAGCCCAGTATCCTCTTTTCCAAACAGTGGCCAAGCCAGGTCACAAGTGCTTGGCAGAAACCCCAATTGTGGCAACACTCCATACTACAAATCCCAGGGCAAGCAGTTGCTTCCCATGTCTGTCTGAATAGCAGACTATGGACTTTTCCTCCAGGAATTCAGTCAAACCTTCTTTAAACCCAGATATGCTAACCACTGTTGCCACATCTTCTGGCAGCGAATTCCAGAGCTTAACTATTCTTAACATAAGAGTAGCCATACTGGGTCAGACCAATGGTCCATCTAGCCCAATATCCTGTTTTCCAAACAGTGGCCAAGCCAGGTCACAAGTATCTGGCAGAAACCCTCGTGGCAACACTCCATACTACAAATCCCAGGGCAAGCAGTTGCTTCCCATGTCTGTCTCAAGAGCAGACTATGGACTTTTCCTCCAGGAACTTGTCCAAACCCTTTTTAAACCCAGATACGCTAACTGCTGTTACCATTTCCTCCAGCAAAGAGTTCCAGAATTTAACTATTTTTGAGTGAAAAAAAATATTTCTTCCTATTTGTTTTAAAAGTATTTCCATGTAACTTCCTCGAGTGTCCCCTAGTCTTTGTACTTCTGGAATGAATAAAAAATCGATTTACTTCACTTGTTCTACACCATTCAGGATTTTGTAGACCTCAATCTTAACATGCAATGGGATGGGGAGCCAGTGTAAGTTCTTCAAAACAGGTGTAATATGTTGAAATCTGGGCACTCCAGTCACAAGGCTGCCAGAAGCATTTTAAACAAGCTGCAAGGCATTTAGCGTAAAACTAGGAAGTCCAAGATATAAAGAATTACAGTAATCTAAAATAGAAATGATCATAGCTTGAAGAATCAACATTGGATAAGAAATCTTTCAAACGCCTAATCAATCGCAATTTGTAGAAAGCTTTTGGATTATACTCTTTATCTGTAACGCCAACAAGAGGGAAGAATCCACCATGATTCCTACAGTCAAAACCAATCGGCATCGTAATATCAACACAGACAACAGGAGGTATTCTTTCAGTTGCGTTATTACATGACAAAAACAGCACTTGAATCTTAACAAGATTTAATCTAAGAAGATGGTTAGCAAACGCATAACAAGGAAACGCAAAGCATCATCAACAGAACCACTTCTCGGAAAATAGAATTGGATTTCGTCCGCGTAAAGACGAGAGACTGCAGGCCAAGACAAACCAAGACTTGGTCTGCAAGAGCAGGTGAAGAGAGAGGACCGGGGGAGAAGGATGAAGATTTTGCTGGATTTTTTAAACTGCTGCAAGACCACATTATGTTTTGGTGGAATGCTTTTATGTTTAAAACATTTTCCAAACTGCGCTTTCCAAAACAACATACATAATAAATCATTCAAAGAAAGAATGAAAGAAGGGAGATGTGCCAGAGGGTTGGGGGGTGTACTGGTGATGATATTAAGGTTATAATTTGGAATGAAAAGTATAACGGCATCATGAAATTTAGGACTGAGCTCTGAAATAACAGAGGTTGATGTGCTGAAGAAAGGGACTTGTAGGAATCACAGATGACGGGTCCTGAACTGATCTCCCAGTGGAGCACTGTCATGGGCTTTAAACAGGCTGGAGGGGTTGGGAGGTAAAAATTAATAGCGTCATCTACCCCAAGTGGTGAGAACCAGAGGAGAAGACAGTTGGCCTGAGTGGATGGGCCATTTGCTCTTTGTCTACCACCGTTTCCTGCATTACTATGCAGGTCATTTTCGAAGGAGATTGCCGGCCATCTTCCGACACAAATCGGGAGATGGCCGGCGATCTCCTGAACCCGGCCAAATCGGTGTAATCGAAAGCCGATTTTGGCCGGCGCCAACTGCTTTCCGTCGCGGAGCTGGTCAAACTTCAAGGGGGTGTTCGGTAGGGTAGCGAGGGCGGGACGAGGGCGTGATTTCAGATGGCTGGCTTCACCCGATAATGGAAAAAAGAAAGCCAGCCTTGACGAGCATTTCGCCGGCTTCACTTGGTCCCTTTTTTTCCAAGACCAAGCTTCAAAAAGGTGCCTCAACTGACCAAATGACCACTGGAGGGAATCGGGGATGACCTCCCCTTACTCCCCCAGTGGTCACCAACCCCCTCCCACCCCCCCCCCCCCAAAAATGTAAAACCATTTTTTGCCAGCCTCTATGCTAGCCTGAAATGTCATATCCAGCTTCCTGACAGCAGTATGCAGGTCCCTGGAGCAGTATTTAGTGGGTGCAATGCACTTCAGGCAGGTGGACCCAGGCCCATCCCCCCTACCTGTTACACCTTTGGTGGTAAATGTTAAGCCCTCCAAAACCCACTGTACCCACATGTAGGTGCCCCCCTTCATCCCTAAGGGCTATGGTAGTGGTGTACAGTTGTGGGGAGTGGGTTTTGGGGGGGATTTGGGGGGCTCAGCACACAAGGTAAGGAAGCTATGCACCTGGGAGCTATTTTTGAGTCCACTGGAGTGCCCCCTAGGGTGCCCAGTTGCTGTCCTGGCATGTGAGGGGGACCAGTGCACTACAAATGCTGGCTCCTCCCACGACCAAATGCCTTGGATTTGGCCGGGTTTGAGATCGCCGTCATTAGTTTCCATTATCGGCAAAAACCAATGCTGGCCATCTCAAACCCGACGATCTCTGACATTTGGCCGGCCCCAACCGTATTATCGAAACGAAAGATGGCCGGCCATCTTTTTCGATAATACGGTTTGGGACCGCTATTTGCGGCGCCGGCCAAATAGATGGCCGGCCATCTATTTGGCCGGCGCCGTTCGATTATGCCCCTCCACATGTCATTATTGTGGGTAAAGCCTTCAGATATTACTAGTGAATCACTGTTAGAGTCGTCTTCAGAAGAATAAGTAGTTCTGCTCTAGGCCCCAACGCTCTGGTTAAACTGCAGTGGGCAGAAGGCCAGGTCGAGCCCTCAAGGTCGGTGCTCCTTACTCTGGGCCTTTCCTTTTTCCTGAAGTGTTAACAACTTGTACGACAGCAGATTCTGAAGCCCTGCCAGGGTTTCTGCGTCCTTTGGTACCTCATCCTTAATGCATTAGTGTACAAGGCTGCTGCAGGCGGATATGCCAAATTGGACCAGTGCTAGGAGGATGGAGTAAGGGGTTGTGCAGGAGCTTCGCAGACCCCCTGACTTCCAAAGGAAGGGGCGTATGTGGTCAGGAAATTGCCCACGCTGGCGATTGGAGCAGAGTTCTTCGCAGGCTGGGTTGCACTAAGGTCGTGTGCAGAGTGAGAACATTTGTTTTTTTGTTTTAGAAAAGCTTTTTTTTTTTCTTAAGTGAGTTCCTTCCTCCTCAGAGGTTTTCAGGATGTGGCTTGCTGATTTTTTGTTTTGTTTTGCAGGGACTACAGAAATTTCCTTCATGGGGAAGATGCCCTCATGTAAAACTTTTAAAAGCGTGCTGTGTATTAATGAAATTAGCACAGGGAGGTCACGTAAAAGACCTGCGAGATCCCGAAGTTGAGGGCAAGAACAAAATCCCTTGGAAAAAAAGGATCTGTAGTGTACATGGTGTGGCAGGGCAGGAGAAGTAGCCGGCCATGTGTGTATGCTGGGGGAGGAGAGGAGAAGGGTCGTGTGTGTGCTGAGGAGGAGAGTTGGAGGGCAGTGTGTGGGGCAGGGAAGGAAAGGAGAAGGGTCGTGTGTGTGCTGGGGAGAGGTGGAGGCAGTGTGGCAGGAAAGGAGAGAAGAAGGGTGGTGTGTGTGCTGTGGAGGAGATGTGGAGGGCACAGTGTGTGGCAGAGGAGAGGAGAAGGGTTGTGTGTATGCTGGGGGAGTGGTGGAGGGCAGTGTATATGGCAGGAAAGTAGAGGAGAAGGGTGATGTGTTTGCTATGGAGAAGTGGCGGGAAGGGAAGGAGAGGAGAAGGGTGGTGTGTTTTGGGGGGAAAGGTGGAGGGCAGAGTGTGGAGCAGGGAAGGAGAGGAGAAAGGTGCTGTGTGTGCTGGAGGTATAGTGCTGAGTTTTCTGGGGCAGACTGGAAGGGGGAGGTGTGTCATGTTCCCTACCTCAACGCAAGCGGCGTCCTCGGGCTGCGCTGGGTCCTGTCGACACGCACACTTGACTGGCACTGCCTGAGCCATGTGTGTGTAGTCCTCTCTGGGTGTGTTTAGAGAGCGCTGGTTGCAGGTTCCTTGATTGCTTTGCTTCCATGCACCTATTTCTGCTCTCTCTCTCTCTCTGTCTGGCTTCCAGGCTCCTTGATTGCTTTGCTTCCACCCACCTGGGTCTGCTCTTCCTCTGCCTGGCTTCCCTTGCTTCTCTCCTATTGGTCTTCTGGTTCCTCCTTCCCCTGCTCTTGTCCTATGGCTGTGCCCCATCTCCCTGCTGATGTCAGATGCCAGCACTTTATCAGCTGAGCTCTCCCTGGACTCCATGCTTCGGCTTCTACTTTGGTAGGTGTTTCTAACTCCGTAGTCTGCTTCTTATCTACTGGTCCCTCTTTGCCGACTTTCGCCTGCATCTGGATTACTCTCTTGCCTGCTGCCTGCCTGTTGACTTTCGCCTGTACCTGGATTACTCTCTTGCCTGCCGCCTGCCTGCTGACTTTCACCTGTACCTGGATTACTCTCTTGACCTGCTGCCTGCCTGGCCAATACATTCATCACTCCGCTTCCAGCTCTGTCCCATAAGTCCTGCAGGCCGCCCGCACCTATGGCCTCAACCTTTGGGGAATGGCGGTCAGCGCAGGTGAAACCCGCGGTTGTCCAGCCGCCAAGCAGAACCTGGCCAGAGTACTGGGCTTAGCAGCGCTCTACTTGGTACAAGAACTCACAAGTCTGACAGGTGGTGAACTTTTAGTCACTATCTCTTGCACATAGCTGACACAATGATGTTTCAGACTCTCACTTTCTGCACAATTTTCTGACAATTGTTCTGTAACTGCTCTGCCCTACTGATCCTTCGAGCTTCTCCTGTACAAATGCACCAGAACACAGAAAAAACCTGGGTTTAGCAGGTCATAGAAACTGACGGCAGAAAGACAATACGGCCTATCCAGTCTGTCCATCCAGACCAACTACTAATCTCTACAATCCCTTCCTCTCCCTCAGAGATCCTCTGTACATAGAAACATAGAAACTGACACAGTTAAAGACCATACGGCCTTCCAGTCTGTCCATTCACCCAACTACTAATCTCTACAATCCCTTCCTCTCCCTCTGTACATAGAAACTGACACAGATAAAGACCATACGGCCTATCCAGTCTGTCCATCCACACCAACTACTAATCTCTACAATCCCTTCCTCTCCCTCAGAGATCCTCTGTACATAGAAACATAGAAACTGACACAGTTAAAGACCATACGGCCTTCCAGTCTGTCCATTCACCCAACTACTAATCTCTACAATCCCTTCCTCTCCCTCTGTACATAGAAACTGACACAGATAAAGACCATACGGCCTATCCAGTCTGTCCATCCACACCAACTACTAATCTCTACAATCCCTTCCTCTCCCTCAGAGATCCTCTGTACATAGAAACATAGAAACTGACACAGTTAAAGACCATACGGCCTTCCAGTCTGTCCATTCACCCAACTACTAATCTCTACAATCCCTTCCTCTCCCTCAGAGATCCTCTGTACATAGAAACATAGAAACTGACACAGTTAAAGACCATATGGCCTTCCAGTCTGTCCATCTACACCAACTACAAATCTCTACAATCCCTTCCTCTCCCTCAGAGATCCTCTGTACATAGAAACAGACACATAAAGACCATACGGCCTATCCAGTCTGTCCATCTACACCAACTACTAATCTCTACAATCCCTTCCTCTCCCTCAGAGATCCTCTGTACATAGAAACAGACACATAAAGACCATACGGCCTTCCAGTCTGTCCATCCAGACCAACTACTAATCTCTACAATCCCTTCCTCTCCCTCAGAGATCCTCTGTACATAGAAACTGACACAGTTAAAGACCATACGGCCTACCCAGTCTGTCCATCCACACCAACTACTAATCTCTACAATCCCTTCCTCTCCCTCATAGAAACTGACACAGATAATCTCTGTTTCTATGTACAGAGGAAGACCATACGGCCTTCCAGTCTGTCCATTCACCCAACTACTAATCTCTACAATCCCTTCCTCTCCCTCAGAGATCCTCTGTACATAGAAATTGACAGCAGGTAAAGACCATATGGCCTTCCAGTCTGTTCATCAACACCAACTACTAATCACTACAAACCCTTCCTATCCCTCAGAGATCCTCTGTACATAGAAACTGACACAGTTAAAGACCATACGGCCTTCCAGTCTGTCCATCCACATCAACTACTAATCTCTACAATCCCTTCCTCTCCCTCAGAGATCCTCTGTACATAGAAACTGAAACAGATAAAGACCATACGGCCTATCCAGTCTGTCCATCCATACCAACTACTAATCTCTACAATCCCTTCCTCTCCCTCAGAGATCCTCTGTACATAGAAACATAGAAACTGACACAGATAAAGACCATACGGCCTATCCAGTCTGTCCATCCATACCAACTACTAATCTCTACAATCCCTTCCTCTCCCCCAGAGATCCTGTGTACATAGAAACTGAAACAGATAAAGACCATACGGCCTATCCAGTCTGTCCATCCACATCAACTTCTAATCTCTACAATCCCTTCCTCTCCCTCAGAGATTGTCTGTACATAGAAACATGGAAACTGACACAGATACAGACCATACGGCCTTCCATTCTGTCCATCCACACCAACTACTAATCTTTACATTCTCTTCCTCTCCCTCAGAGATTCTCTGTCCTTGTCCTAAGATTGCTTGAATTCAGATACAGTCTTAGTCTCCACCAAGTTACTACTACTACTTGACATTTCTAAAGCGCTACTAGGGTTACGCAGCACTGTACAATTTAACAGAAAAGGCCAGTCCCTGCTCAAAGGAGCTTACAATCTAAAGGACAAATGTACAGTCAGTCAAATAGGGGCAGTCTAGATTTCCTGAAAGGTATAAAGGTTAGGTGCCGAAAGCAACGTTGAAGAGGTGGGCTTTCAGCAAGGATTTGAAGATGGGTAGGGAGGGGGCTTGGCGTAAGTGCTCAGAAAGTTTATTCCATGCATAGGGTGAGGCGAGGCAGAATGAGCGGAGCCTGGAGTTGGTGGTGGTGGAGAAGGGTACTGAGAGGAGGGATTTGTCCTGTGAGTGGAGGTTACGGGCGGGAACGTAAGGGGAAATGAGGGTAGAGAGGTAATGAGGGGTTGCAGACTGAGTGCATTTGTAGGTAAGAAGGAGAAGCTTGAACTGTATGCGGTATCTGATCGGAAGCCAGTGAAGTGACCTGAGAAGAGGGGTGATATGAGTATATCGGTTCAGGCGGAATATAAAACGTGCAGCAGAGTTCTGAACAGATTGAAGGGGGGATAGATGGCTAAGTGGGAGGCCAGTAAGGAGTAGATTGCAGTAGTCAAGGCGAGAGGTAATGAGAGAGTGGATGAGACTTCAGGTGGTGTGCTCAGAGAGGAAAGAGCGAATTTTGCTGATGTTAAAGAGAAAGAAGCGACAGGTCTTGTTCAACTAGAAGGCTGTTTCATTAATTCATCAATCTTTCCATGAAGAAGTATTTCCTCAGGTTACTTCTGAGTCTATCCCCTTTCACTTTCATCCTATGCCCCCTCATTTCAGAGCTTCCTTTCAATTTCATCTGCTGCACCAGTAACACTGATAAGGGGCCAATGCACCGAAGGAGTCTGCTGCACCACTAACACTGATAAGGGGCCAATGCACCGGAGCGTCTGCTGCATCAGTAACACTGATAAGGGGCCAATGGAGTGTCCGTTGCACCACTAACACTGATAAGGGGCCAATGCACCGAAGGAGCGTCTGCTGCACCACTAACACTGATAAGGGGCCAATGGAGTGTCCGCTGCACCACTAACACTGATAAGGGGCCAATGCACCGAAGGAGCGTCTGCTGCACCAGTAACACTGATAAGGGGCCAATGCACCGAAGGAGAGTCTGCTGCACCACTAACACTGATAAGGGGCCAATGCACCGAAGGAGAGTCTGCTGCACCACTAACACTGATAAGGGGCCAATGCACCGGAGCGTCTGCTGCACCAGTAACACTGATAAGGGGCCAATGGAGTGTCCGCTGCACCACTAACACTGATAAGGGGCCAATGCACCGGAGCGTCTGCTGCACCAGTAACACTGATAAGGGGCCAATGGAGTGTCCGCTGCACCACTAACACTGATAAGGGGCCAATGCACCGAAGGAGCGTCTGCTGCACCACTAACACTGATAAGGGGCCAATGGAGTGTCCGCTGCACCACTAACACTGATAAGGGGCCAATGCACCGAAGGAGAGTCTGCTGCACCACTAACACTGATAAGGGGCCAATGCACCGAAGGAGAGTCTGCTGCACCACTAACACTGATAAGGGGCCAATGCACCGGAGCGTCTGCTGCACCAGTAACACTGATAAGGGGCCAATGGAGTGTCCGCTGCACCACTAACACTAAGGGGCCAATGCACCGAAGGAGCGTCTGCTGCAACAGTAACACTGATAAGGGGCCAATGCACCGAAGGAGAGTCTGCTGCACCACTAACACTGATAAGGGGCCAATGCACCGAAGGAGCGTCTGCTGCACCAGTAATACTGATAAGGGGCTAATGCACCGAAGGAGCGTCTGCTGCACCACTAATACTGATAAGGGGCCAATGGAGTGTCCGCTGCACCACTAACACTGATAAGGGGCCAATGCAACGAAGGAGCGTCTGCTACACCAGTAACTCCTACAAGGGACTGGTTTGATAATTGTTTTAGCTTTTCAGTTTCCTTGGGTGACTATGAAGAGAGCTTAATTCCTTGAGCTGTCAGACTTCACCCTTTCTTTCTTCGTTGTAAATCCATGCTCCCTGTCCTTTCCTCGCCCTTCTTGGAACCTGCCTGTGACTCCTCTGAGATCCCTCTGGCAGGCTCCCACGTTCCACCTGGGAAATCACTCCAAGTCCCCAGGCCTCTGTTCTTCTTTTCTTTAAAACACAGTACCCTGCCAGGTTCAGGGCTTCCTCTTCTTTCAGACACATTATTCACCACATCAGCAGGGAGGGATGTGGCCCAACATCCTTCCTGTTCCTCTCTTCACAATATCTTACCCTACAGTTACTCTCTGCATTCCACAATCTAAACTTACAGTAAGATATCTATTAAAATGTGACAGTGACAGATCTAAATCAGTCTTTCAGTGGCAAAAGCATTGGTATACATGCAGCAGGCAGTGCTAGGTCACCTTGATAAGATGATGCTGCTGGATCTATCATGTGCTTTCCACTTGGGTCATTGGTTTGTGGAATTAGGGGGCTGTGCTACAGTGGGTGATAGAGGTGAAAGTGGATGTGTAACAAGGGTCTGCTCTTTTACATAGTAACATAGAGGGGCATAATTGAATGGCGCCGGCCATCTATGTGGGCAGCGCCGCAAGGAGCAGTCCCGAACCGTATTATCGAAAAAGATGGCCGGCCATCTTTCGTTTCGATAATACGGTTGGGGCCGGCCAAATGTCAGAGATGGCCGGGTTTGAGATGGCCGACATTGGTTTTCGCCGATAATGGAAACCGATGCCGGCCATCTCAAACCCGGCCAAATCCAAGGCATTTGGTCGTGGGAGGGGCCAGCATTTGTAGTGCACTGGTCCCCCTGACATGCCAGGACACCAACCGGGAACCCTAGGGGGCACTGCATTGGACTTCAAAAATAGCTCCCAGGTGCATACCTCCCTTACCTTGGGTGCTGAGCCCCCCAAAACCCACTCCCCACAACTGTACACCACTACCATCTACCCTTTCGGGTGAAGGGGGCACCTACATGTGGGTACAGTGGGTTTTGGGGGGTTTTGAAGGGCTTAACATTTACCATCACAAGTGTAACAGGTTGGGGGGATGGGCCTGGGTCCACCTGCCTGAAGTGCACTGCACCCACAAAAAACTGCTCCATGGACCTGCATACTGTTGTCAGGGAGCTGGGTATGACATTTCAGGCTGGCAAAAAATATTTTTCTTTTTTTTGGGGGGGTGGGAGGGGGTTGGTGACCACTGGGGGAGTAAGGGGAGGTTATCCCCGATTCCCTCCGGTGGTCATTTGGTCAGTTGGGGCACCTTTTTGAAGCTTGGTCCTGAAAAAAAAGGGACCAAGTGAAGCCGGCGAAATGCTCATCAAGGCCGGATTTCTTTTCTCCATTATCAGGCGAGGCCGGCCATCTCGTGACTATGCTCCCGTCACGACCTCGCTACCCTACCGACACGCCACGTTGAAGTTTGGCCGGCTCCGCGACGTAAAGCAGTTGGCGCCAGCCAAAATCGGCTTTACATTATACCAATTTGGCCGGGTTCAGGAGATCGCCGGCCATCTCCCGATGTGTGTCGGAAGATGGCCGGCAATCTCCTTCGAAAATGAGCTGGATAGTCTATGACAGCATTAGGAGTCACCACCCAGGAAAAGGATCTAGGGGTCATCGTTGATGATACGTTAAAACCTTCTCAGTGTGCAGCGGCGGCTAAAAAAGCAAATAGAAAGGTATTAGAAAAGGAATGGAAAGCAAAAATGAGAATGTTATAATGCCTTTGTATCGCTCCATGTTGCAATCGCACCTCAAATACTTTGTGCAATTCTGGTCACCGCATCTCAAAAAAGATGTAGTGGAATTAGAAAAGGTACAGAGAAGGGCGACAAAAATGGTAAAGGGGATGGGACAAGTTCTTTACGAGGAAAGACTAAAGCAGCTAGGGCTCTTCAGCTTGGAGAAAAGATGGCTGAGGGGAAATATGATAGAGGTCTATAAAATAGTAGCTTCGTTGCGTGCCCCCTAGTCCTAGTATTTTTGGAAAGAGTGAACAAGCGATTCACATCTACTCATTCCATTCCGCTCAGTAAGTTGTAAATTTAAAACAAACAAGAGAAAATATTTCTTCACTCAACGTGGAATGAAACTCTGGAATTCATCGCCAGAGAATGTGGTAAAAGCAGTTAGCTTAGCAGGAGTTAAAAAAGGTGTGGATTATTTCCAAAGAGATGGGAAGGTGGTAGAACTACAGGACATGAATTGAGGTTGCGGGGGGGGGGGGGGGGGGGGGGGGAGGGACTCAGGAATAATGCCAGGGAGTACTTTTTCTCGGAGAGAGTGGTAGATACTTGGAATGCCCTTCCGCAGGAGGTGGTGGAGGTGAAAACAGTGACAAAATTCAGAAATGTGTGGGATAAACACAAAGGAATCCTGGAACCAAGCAAGCTTAGCGGTGATTAGATGGTAGTTCCGGTACTTGGGAAGCGAAGCCAGGGCCGGGCAGACTTCTACGGTCTATGCCCTGAAAATGGCAAGGACAAATCAAGGTCAAGCATATGTATCATGCTTTATAGTATGATTTTATCTTGTTGGGCAGACTGGATGGACCATACAGGTCTTTATCTGCCGTCATCTACTATGTTACTATGTTCCTAAAAGAAAAATCCATAAGCCATTATTAAAATGGGAAAATCCAGTGCTTATTTCTAGGCTAAGCAGCATAAAATTTGTACTGTTTTGGGATCTTGCCAAGTACTTGGGACCTGGATTGGAAACAGGATACTGGGCTTGATGGACCTTCGGTCTTATGTTCTTACGTAATCCTAACACACAGCTGTCTGCATTAGCTCCTAGTGTAAACCGTCCAGAGACAGGGGGGAAAAAAACCTAGCCTAGCTGAACTACTGAGAAATCCAGGTCCCTTATCATACTGCTGGGCTGGTGGCTCCTTTCCCCAAATCCCTGGCTGGCCCATTTTCTACTCCCATTTCCCTGCCTGATCTCATTAAGTGTCTCCTCCGTCACTGTCGGTCAGTTTTCTAACCAGTCTTCATTCTGTGACTGGGAACAGCACTTAACCCACTTCAGAGGACACTGCCAAGCTCAAATTCATTCCCAGCGCCTGGTAGCTGCATATGGTCTGCTGATCCCTTTCCTAACCCAGTCACCCTTCAGGGAGAGGAAGTGGCCTGAGAGTAAGGGAAGCCAGGGCTCAATTCTCACATGTACCGCTGACAACTCTGTGTGATCCTCAGCAAGTCACTGCACCTCCCGTTCACTTCCATACCCACTTGGATTGTAAGCTCTTCAGGGTAGGGACACAGTGCACCTGACTGCTTATCATCACTGTACAGTCCGGTAGCACAATAAACTTGAGACGTATTGATATGCATACCCCTAATCCATACTAAATCTCACATGAAAAATTCCCAGGGGTGACATTACCATTTCTCTTTTGGAGGTCAATGTTCAAAGCGATTTAACCAGCCATGAGAGGCTCCTGGCCGTTTAAATTGCATGGCTAAATATCGTCACACTCCGCTAAAGTGAAAGCCGGCTAGTTTGTAGGTGGTCTGGGGCCAGAGTCGGCACGTATGTGGCTACACAACTAATATCCAGCATAAAACACAGCCCTGTCTCTTTATCTGGTTTGGCTTAGGCGGTTAAGAGCTGAATAGCACATTTAACTGATAAGAGATGGCCTAGCACTGAATGTCCAGGGATAACACTTCTATCTCCCCCTTCTAGATATGATCACAGAACCCTCCCCCCAGGACTGACTCTGGCAGAGCTGCTGAGTTATCTAGATCCAGGAGGGAAATTTCGATGCATTATGAGAACTGCAACACTGGCTGCAAGGGGGGGGGGGGGGGATCAGGGACTACAGCTCCCATGCTGCTTCGGGAGACAGGCCTGGGGTAACAACGGGCTCCATGTCAGCTGTGAACAGGCCGATCCAGTCCTGGTTTCACCGTCAGTAGGTACTTTTAGTCTGTAGGACAATTGGAGTTACAGGTGCCAGGCACAAAGTTGGGGGGAAACCCAGGACTGGATTTGCCAGACAGGGGTCTATGAAGGCAGCAGGTAACCCAAAAATAGAGTTTACCATATGGCTCCAGAAAAAGGAAGACACACTGAGCCAGTCTGGGCTTTACTCATACTAACCCTCTCCTCAAGACCCTTCACTGGCTCCCTATCCATTTTCGCATCCTGTTCAAACTTCTTCTACTAACCTATAAATGTACTCACTCTGCTGCTCCCCAGTAACTCTCCACACTCGTCCTTCCCTACACCCCTTCCCGTGCACTCCGCTCCATGGATAAATCCTTCTTATCTGTTCCCTTCTCCACTACTGCCAACTCCAGACTTCGCGCCTTCTGTCTCGCTGCACCCTACGCCTGGAATAAACTTCCTGAGCCCCTACGTCTTGCCCCATCCTTGGCCACCTTTAAATCTAGACTGAAAGCCCACCTCTTTAACATTGCTTTTGACTCGTAACCACTTGTAACCACTCGCCTCCACCTACCCTCCTCTCTTCCTTCCTGTACACATTAATTGATTTACTTTATTTTTTGTCTATTAGATTGTAAGCTCTTTGAGCAGGGACTGTCTTTCTTCTATGTTTGTGCAGCGCTGCGTACGCCTTGTAGCGCTATAAAAATGCTAAATAGTAGTAGTAATCTGTTCCCTTCTCCACTACTGCCAACTCCAGACTTCGCGCCTTCTGTCTCGCTGCACCCTACGCCTGGAATAGACTTCCTGAGCCCCTACGTCTTGCCCCATCCTTGGCCACCTTTAAAACTAGACTGAAAGCCCATCTTTAACATTGCTTTTGACTCGTAACCACTTGTAACCACTCGCCTCCACCTACCCTCCTCTCCTCCTTCCTGTACACATGCCTGGAATAGACTTCCCGAACCCCTACGTCTTGCCCCATCCTTGGCCACCTTTAAATCTAGACTGAAAGCCCACCTCTTTAACATTGCTTTTGACTCCTAACCACTCGCCTCCACCTACCCTCCTCTCTTCCTTCCCGTTCACATTAATTGATTTGATTTGCTTACTTTATTTATTTTTTGTCTATTAGATTGTAAGCTCTTTGAGCAGGGACTGTCTTTCTTCTATGTTTGTGCAGCGCTGCGTACGCCTTGTAGCGCTATAGAAATGCTAAATAGTAGTAGTAGTACGTCCATTGCTGTCAATGGAATCAAAACCCGGACTGGATCAATCTGTCCTCCTTTTTCTGGAGCCATATGGTAACCCTAAACCAGATGCATGTTGTGGGTCTCCTGGTTTTGGGATGTGAACTCACTAGTTTCAGATAAGACCTTCTATTCTAAAACAGATTCAAATCCCCCCCCCCCCCCCCCCCCCCCCCACTTTGGATGCGACAGACTTGTACCTGCCAGTTTTAGACCAAGTCCGGTCCCGGAGTAGCCCTTGCCGGTCAGGTTTTCAGGATATCCACAATGAATATGCATGAAAGAGATTTGCATATAATGGAGGCAGAGTATGCAAATCAAGTTCATGCATATTCATTGTGGGTAACCTGAAAAACCTGACTGGCAAAGGCTGCTTCAGGAATGGACTTGGGGAACACTGTTTTACAGGGCTTTCTAGTATTTTGGAGAAAAGCAAAGTCCTTGGCCTCAGGGTTTCCTTTTTGACACCAAGCACTGAACAGGCATTAGAGAAAAACTTACACCCCACCAGTTCGCTTCTCCTAAAATCCCCACAAGGAAAATGAAGGCACAAATTCTTCCTTACTTGTTAGAACATGAAAAAGACGAAGCTTCAGGCAGCAGCAAAGAGCAGCTGAAACCTCTGGAACAGAAACTGAGCAGAGGTAAATACTGTAATTGCAGAGGGGGAAAGAGAGGTCTCAGTACTGGATAAGGAGGAGGTGCTGCAGGATAGGAGTGAGAGGCACTGGCAGAGCTGTGTGTGTGTGAGAGAGAGGGGGGGGGGGTCTCAATACTGGAATAGCAAGGGGTGGTGCAGGGCAGGAATGGGGGGCATTGGCAGAGCTGTGTGTGTGACAGGGGGGTCTCAGTACTGGATAAGCAGGAGGTGCTGCAGGATAGGAGTGAGAGGCACTGGCAGAGCTGTGTGTGTGTGAGAGGGGGGTCTCAGTACTGGATAAGCAGGAGGTGCTGCAGGATAGGAGTGAGAGGCACTGGCAGAGCATTGTGTGTGTTTGTGGGGGGGGTCTCAGTACTGGAATAGCAAGGGGTGGTGCAGAGCAGGAATGGGGGGCATTGGCAGAGCTCTCTTTTTGTGTGTGTGAGAGGGGGGGTCTCAGTACTGGAGTAGCAGGGGGTGGTGCTGGGCAGGAATGGGGGGCATTGGCAGAGCTGTGTGTGTGAGAGGGGGGGTCTCAGTACTGGATAAGCAGGAGGTGCTGCAGGATAGGAGTGAGAGGCACTGGCAGAGCTGTGTGTGTGTGAGAGAGAAGGGGGTCTCAATACTGGAGTAGCAGGTGGTGGTGCAGGGCAGGAATGGGGGGCATTGGCAGAGCTGTGTGTGTGAGAGGGGGGTCTCAGTACTGGATAAGCAGGAGGTGCTGCAGGATAGGAGTGAGAGGCACTGGCAGAGCTGTGTGTGTGTGAGAGGGGGGTCTCAGTACTGGATAAGCAGGAGGTGCTGCAGGATAGGAGTGAGAGGCACTGGCAGAGCATTGTGTGTGTTTGTGGGGGGGGTCTCAGTACTGGAATAGCAAGGGGTGGTGCAGGGCAGGAATGGGGGGCATTAGCAGAGCTCTCTTTTTGTGTGTGTGAGAGGGGGGGTCTCAGTACTGGAGTAGCAGGGGGTGGGGTAAAGGGCAGGAATGGGGGGCATTGGCAGAGCTGTGTGTGTGAGAGGGGGGGTCTCAGTACTGGAGTAGCAGGGGGTGGTGCTGGGCAGGAATGGGGGCATTGGCAGAGCTGTGTGTGTGAGAGGGGGGGTCTCAGTACTGGATAAGCAGGAGGTGCTGCAGGATAGGAGTGAGAGGCACTGGCAGAGCTGTGTGTGTGTGAGAGAGAAGGGGGTCTCAATACTGGAGTAGCAGGTGGTGGTGCAGGGCAGGAATGGGGGGCATTGGCAGAGCTGTGTGTGTGAGAGGGGGGTCTCAGTACTGGATAAGCAGGAGGTGCTGCAGGATAGGAGTGAGAGGCACTGGCAGAGCTGTGTGTGTGTGAGAGGGGGGTCTCAGTACTGGATAAGCAGGAGGTGCTGCAGGATAGGAGTGAGAGGCACTGGCAGAGCATTGTGTGTGTTTGTGGGGGGGGTCTCAGTACTGGAGTAGCAGGGGGTGGTGCTGGGCAGGAATGGGGGGCATTGGCAGAGCTGTGTGTGTGAGAGGGGGGGTCTCAGTACTGGATAAGCAGGAGGTGCTGCAGGATAGGAGTGAGAGGCACTGGCAGAGCTGTGTGTGTGTGAGAGAGAAGGGGGTCTCAATACTGGAGTAGCAGGTGGTGGTGCAGGGCAGGAATGGGGGGCATTGGCAGAGCTGTGTGTGTGAGAGGGGGGTCTCAGTACTGGATAAGCAGGAGGTGCTGCAGGATAGGAGTGAGAGGCACTGGCAGAGCTGTGTGTGTGTGAGAGGGGGGTCTCAGTACTGGATAAGCAGGAGGTGCTGCAGGATAGGAGTGAGAGGCACTGGCAGAGCATTGTGTGTGTTTGTGGGGGGGGGTCTCAGTACTGGAATAGCAAGGGGTGGTGCAGAGCAGGAATGGGGGGCATTGGCAGAGCTCTCTTTTTGTGTGTGTGAGAGGGGGGGTCTCAGTACTGGAGTAGCAGGGGGTGGTGCTGGGCAGGAATGGGGGGCATTGGCAGAGCTGTGTGTGTGAGAGGGGGGGTCTCAGTACTGGATAAGCAGGAGGTGCTGCAGGATAGGAGTGAGAGGCACTGGCAGAGCTGTGTGTGTGTGAGAGAGAAGGGGGTCTCAATACTGGAGTAGCAGGTGGTGGTGCAGGGCAGGAATGGGGGGCATTGGCAGAGCTGTGTGTGTGAGAGGGGGGTCTCAGTACTGGATAAGCAGGAGGTGCTGCAGGATAGGAGTGAGAGGCACTGGCAGAGCTGTGTGTGTGTGAGGGGGGGGTCTCAGTACTGGATAAGCAGGAGGTGCTGCAGGATAGGAGTGAGAGGCACTGGCAGAGCATTGTGTGTGTTTGTGGGGGGGTCTCAGTACTGGAATAGCAAGGGGTGGTGCAGGGCAGGAATGGGGGGCATTGGCAGAGCTCTCTTTTTGTGTGTGTGAGAGGGGGGGGTCTCAGTACTGGAGTAGCAGGGGGTGGTGCTGGGCAGGAATGGGGGGCATTGGCAGAGCTGTGTGTGTGAGAGGGGGGGTCTCAGTACTGGATAAGCAGGAGGTGCTGCAGGATAGGAGTGAGAGGCACTGGCAGAGCTGTGTGTGTGTGAGAGAGAAGGGGGTCTCAATACTGGAGTAGCAGGTGGTGGTGCAGGGCAGGAATGGGGGGCATTGGCAGAGCTGTGTGTGTGAGAGGGGGGTCTCAGTACTGGATAAGCAGGAGGTGCTGCAGGATAGGAGTGAGAGGCACTGGCAGAGCTGTGTGTGTGTGAGAGGGGGGTCTCAGTACTGGATAAGCAGGAGGTGCTGCAGGATAGGAGTGAGAGGCACTGGCAGAGCATTGTGTGTGTTTGTGGGGGGGGTCTCAGTACTGGAATAGCAAGGGGTGGTGCAGGGCAGGAATGGGGGCATTAGCAGAGCTCTCTTTTTGTGTGTGTGAGAGGGGGGGTCTCAGTACTGGAGTAGCAGGGGGTGGGGTAAAGGGCAGGAATGGGGGGCATTGGCAGAGCTGTGTGTGTGAGAGGGGGGGTCTCAGTACTGGATAAGCAGGAGGTGCTGCAGGATAGGAGTGAGAGGCACTGGCAGAGCTGTGTGTGTGTGAGAGAGGAGGGGGTCTCAATACTGGAGTAGCAGGTGGTGGTGCAGGGCAGGAATGGGGGGCATTGGCAGAGCTGTGTGTGTGAGAGGGGGGTCTCAGTACTGGATAAGCAGGAGGTGCTGCAGGATAGGAGTGAGAGGCACTGGCAGAGCTGTGTGTGTGTGAGAGGGGGGTCTCAGTACTGGATAAGCAGGAGGTGCTGCAGGATAGGAGTGAGAGGCACTGGCAGAGCATTGTGTGTGTTTGTGGGGGGGGGTCTCAGTACTGGAATAGCAAGGGGTGGTGCAGGGCAGGAATGGGGGGCATTGGCAGAGCTCTCTTTTTGTGTGTGTGAGAGGGGGGGGCTCAGTACTGGAGAAGCAGGGGGTGGGGTAAAGGGCAGGAATGGGGGGCATTGGCAGAGCTGTGTGTGTGAGAGTGGGGGTCTCAGTACTGGAGTAGCAGGGGTGGTGCTGGGCAGGAATGGGGGGCATTGGCAGAGCTGTGTGTGTGAGAGGGGGGGTCTCAGTACTGGATAAGCAGGAGGTGCTGCAGGATAGGAGTGAGAGGCACTGGCAGAGCTGTGTGTGTGTGAGAGAGAAGGGGGTCTCAATACTGGAGTAGCAGGTGGTGGTGCAGGGCAGGAATGGGGGGCATTGGCAGAGCTGTGTGTGTGAGAGGGGGGTCTCAGTACTGGATAAGCAGGAGGTGCTGCAGGATAGGAGTGAGAGGCACTGGCAGAGCATTGTGTGTGTTTGTGGGGGGGGTCTCAGTACTGGAATAGCAAGGGGTGGTGCAGAGCAGGAATGGGGGGCATTGGCAGAGCTCTCTTTTTGTGTGTGTGAGAGGGGGGGTCTCAGTACTGGAGTAGCAGGGGGTGGTGCTGGGCAGGAATGGGGGGCATTGGCAGAGCTGTGTGTGAGAGGGGGGGTCTCAGTACTGGATAAGCAGGAGGTGCTGCAGGATAGGAGTGAGAGGCACTGGCAGAGCTGTGTGTGTGTGAGAGAGAAGGGGGTCTCAATACTGGAGTAGCAGGTGGTGGTGCAGGGCAGGAATGGGGGGCATTGGCAGAGCTGTGTGTGTGAGAGGGGGGTCTCAGTACTGGATAAGCAGGAGGTGCTGCAGGATAGGAGTGAGAGGCACTGGCAGAGCTGTGTGTGTGTGAGAGAGAAGGGGGGTCTCAATACTGGAGTAGCAGGTGGTGGTGCAGGGCAGGAATGGGGGGCATTGGCAGAGCTGTGTGTGTGAGAGGGGGGTCTCAGTACTGGATAAGCAGGAGGTGCTGCAGGATAGGAGTGAGAGGCACTGGCAGAGCTGTGTGTGTGTGAGAGGGGGGTCTCAGTACTGGATAAGCAGGAGGTGCTGCAGGATAGGAGTGAGAGGCACTGGCAGAGCATTGTGTGTGTTTGTGGGGGGGTCTCAGTACTGGAATAGCAAGGGGTGGTGCAGGGCAGGAATGGGGGGCATTGGCAGAGCTCTCTTTTTGTGTGTGTGAGAGGGGGGGTCTCAGTACTGGAGTAGCAGGGGGTGGTGCTGGGCAGGAATGGGGGGCATTGGCAGAGCTGTGTGTGTGAGAGGGGGGGTCTCAGTACTGGATAAGCAGGAGGTGCTGCAGGATAGGAGTGAGAGGCACTGGCAGAGCTGTGTGTGTGTGAGAGAGAAGGGGGTCTCAATACTGGAGTAGCAGGTGGTGGTGCAGGGCAGGAATGGGGGGCATTGGCAGAGCTGTGTGTGTGAGAGGGGGGTCTCAGTACTGGATAAGCAGGAGGTGCTGCAGGATAGGAGTGAGAGGCACTGGCAGAGCTGTGTGTGTGTGAGAGGGGGGTCTCAGTACTGGATAAGCAGGAGGTGCTGCAGGATAGGAGTGAGAGGCACTGGCAGAGCATTGTGTGTGTTTGTGGGGGGGGTCTCAGTACTGGAATAGCAAGGGGTGGTGCAGAGCAGGAATGGGGGGCATTGGCAGAGCTCTCTTTTTGTGTGTGTGAGAGGGGGGTCTCAGTACTGGATAAGCAGGAGGTGCTGCAGGATAGGAGTGAGAGGCACTGGCAGAGCTGTGTGTGTGTGAGAGGGGGGTCTCAGTACTGGATAAGCAGGAGGTGCTGCAGGATAGGAGTGAGAGGCACTGGCAGAGCATTGTGTGTGTTTGTGGGGGGGGTCTCAGTACTGGAATAGCAAGGGGTGGTGCAGGGCAGGAATGGGGGGCATTAGCAGAGCTCTCTTTTTGTGTGTGTGAGAGGGGGGTCTCAGTACTGGAGTAGCAGGGGCTGGTGCAGGACAGGAGTGAGGGGCAACAGCAGAATGATATGTGCTATTGTCCTAGGGGGAGTTACATACAATCAGAAGAGACATCACTAAAAC